>NC_090651.1:225720718-225730718 GCF_040937935.1 Hyperolius riggenbachi | reverse complement strand
AAAACCATTAGCAAGAAGCTGGGAGAGAAGGTGACAACTGTTGGTGCGATTGTTCGAAAATGGAAGGAGCACAAAATGACCATCAATCGACCTCGCTCTGGGGCTCCACACAAGATCTCACCTCGTGGGGTGTCAATGGTTCTGAGAAAGGTGAAAAAGCATCCTAGAACTACATGGGAGGAGTTAGTGAATGACCTCAAATTAGCAGGGACCACAGTCACCAAGAAAACCATTGGAAACACATTACACCGCAATGGATTAAAATCCTGCAGGGCTCGCAAGGTCCCCGTGCTCAAGAAGGCACATGTGCAGGCCCGTCTGAAGTTTGCCAATGAACACCTGAATGATTCTGTGAGTGACTGGGAGAAGGTGCTGTGGTCTGATGAGACCAAAATAGAGCTCTTTGGCATTAACTCAACTCGCTGTGTTTGGAGGAAGAAAAATGCTGCCTATGACCCCCAAAACACCGTCCCCACCGTCAAGCATGGGGGTGGAAACATTTTGCTTTAGGGGTGTTTTTCTGCTAAGGGCACAGGACAACTTAATCGCATTAACGGGAAAATGGACGGAGCCATGTATCGTGAAATCCTGAACGACAACCTCCTTCCCTCTACCAGGAAACTGAAAATGGGTCGTGGATGGGTGTTCCAGCACGACAATGACCCAAAACATACAGCAAAGGCAACAAAGGAGTGGCTCAAGAAGAAGCACATTAAGGTCATGGAGTGGCCTAGTCAGTCCCTGGACCTTAATCCAATAGAAAACCTATGGAGGGGGCTCAAGCTCAGAGTTGCACAGAGACAGCCTCGAAACCTTAGGGATTTAGAGATAATCTGCAAAGAGGAGTGGACCAACATTCCTCCTAAAATGTGTGCAAACTTGGTCATCAATTACAAGAAACGTTTGACCTCTGTGCTTGCAAACAAGGGTTTTTCCACTAAGTATTAAAGAGAGTCTGAAGCGAGAATAAATCTCGCTTCAGACCTCATAGATAGCAGGGGCACGTGTGCCCCTGCTAAACCGCCGCTATCCCGCGGCGTAACGGGGGTCCCTGATCCCCCAAATCCCCTCCGTAATGCGGGGGAGCGCTTCCTGGTTGGGGCAGGGCTAACCGCCGCAGCCCTGCCCCACGCGCGTCTGTCAGCGCATATCTCCGCCTCTCCCCCGCCCCTCTCAGTCTTCCTTCACTGAGAGGGGCGGGGGAGAGGCGGCGATGCGCCGCAGCCGTAAGCCCTGCCTCCAGGAGCGACCAAGTCTGCGACCAAGTGTCGCAGTGGGGGGTTTGGGGGTCAAGGGACCCCCATTTAGCGGCGCTATTGCGGCGGTTTAGCTAACTATGAGTCTCTTTAAGTCTTTTATTGTTAGAGGGTTCAAAAACTTATTTCACTCAATGAAATGCAAATCAGTTGCTATCTTTTATTTAAGGTTATTTTTTCGATTTTCCTTTTGATGTGCTATCTGCCACTGTTAAAATAAACCTACCATTGAAATGATACTGTTCTGAGACTTTTCATTTCTTTGTCATTGGACAAACTTACAAAATAAGTGAGGGGTCAAAATAATTATTTCCTCCACTGTATACACTAAAGGGAGTATCTGGCAATATACACTAAAGGGTGATCTGCCTATATATACACTAAAGGTGTGTGTGTGTGTGTGGGGGGGGGGGGGGGGTTGGGAATCTGGTTATATACATTAAAGGGGATCAGGATGGCTAACCTGTACTGTGGCACCTACACGGGCTAACCTGTACTGCGGCACCTATACACTGGCTAACCTGTACAGCAACACCTATAGCTGGCTTACCTATACTGGGGCACCTATAGTTAGCTAACCTTTACTGGGGCACCTATAGCTGGCTAAACTATACTGGGGGCACATATACATGGCTAACTATACTGGGGGAACTCATATACACCATCGGTGTGCTGATCCATTGTTGTGTATTGAAAACCGTTAATTTAATCAAAATCGCAATTTCTGTCACAAATCGCGCGATTCAATCTTTTCCTAAAATCGTTCAGGCCTACCGAGGGGGTAACTTTTCAGCACATTTTTTTTGTGCTGAAAAATTCGGCTTATATGTGAGTATATAAGCAGCCAGATTAGCTGCTATAAAAGTCGCAATATGGGATAGCACTCAGTATAAATGGGAAATATCGATGCCTCACGACATCACTGTACACTCAAGATATAAGATTTAAGGAAAGGTTGCGCAGGGCAAGTGTTAATATGAATAAATGTTTTAATTGGCATCAAAGAACAAATCTAAAACAATAAAATTGCTATACTCAGTATTTGTGCAAATTTCTAAGCTATACTATCCACAGATATATATTCAGTGCAAGATCCATATATCTTCCAAAATACACTGCCAGGGCTATGTCATTGTACATATGTGCATATAATGAATTAACAATAGAGACCTGAATCGGGTCGGGTACCCGCGAGTTACCTGAAATGTGGGTTGGGTTTGGGTACCCGTTTGTATTTGTATCGGGTTGCGGGATGGGTGCGGGTAGTGGGTCTGCAGGTGCGGGTATGAGATTCACCAGAAAGCAGGTTGTGGGTTGGGTATGGGTAGCGGGGCTGTGGGTGCAGGTCTGAAAAATTAGACACGCACAGGGCATCAGGTCGGGTACCCGCAGGTTACCCGAAATTTGGGTCGGGTTCTGGTACCCATTTTGATTTCATTGGGTTGTGTGCCAGGTGCGGGTAGCGGGGTGCAGGTCTGAAAAATTAGACCCACGCAGGCCTCTAATCAACAGTAATATAACATACATACAACCCACATCACTCAACTATCGCATGTTAGCCATCTGATTTGCCAATCAAAATTTTGCACAAAAAAAGGAGAAAAATAAAAAAAGGTTGTATGTGTATGGGAGTTGCATAAGCCTTGCAGTATTTGCTTAGCATGGTAAAAAAAAAGTGTGCCAGATAAAAAATGGTTGAAAAAGTTTACTGAAACTTCCAGCTGGCAACTTTAAACACCTACCACAACTTTATACAGTACAGCTGTTTTCAGTTACCAGACTTTCCAAGTGGGATAATACAGTCCTAAAGGATGCATAGACATGGGAACAGTATTTATCTGAAAACTGACATTTTTACAGCACTAAGCAAATATTGCAAGGCTTATGCAACTCCCATACACATACAACCTTTTTTATTTGTTTCTCCCTTTTTGTGCTGAATTTTGATTGGCAAATCAGATGGCTAACTTGTGACAGTACTAGAGTGAGGTGGGTAACCCAGTACAACGGTTAGCAGCGGGTGATATCATATACCACAGCGCGGTTCTCTCCAAGCTCCGTCCACTACCACCAATCACAGTACACTCACTGTGGTAAAAAAAGCTGAATAGGTTGGTAGCACTGTATAATTAAAAGCTCATTGTGCAGAAATATTTAAAACCAAAGAAAGCCATGGCATAGTAAGGTGCAGCTACATGTGCAGGAACATCCCTCTTTCAAACTGCTCAGCACACAATGAAGTCCAATGTGTCCCTTACAGATCGAGCAGAATTAACATTCAGAAGTCAAATCAAAAGGTCCAGCTGCCCAGTCAGGATGCAGGACCAACACTATAAGAACTGATGGATCTTGCATGTGACAGCTGCTGATTGGCCAATCCTATCTTTTGATTTGATCGGTGATTGTATATTCTGTTGGATCTGTAAGGGACATATATTAGGCTACTTTTGTCATTAGGTTCGCTAAGACCACTTGGAAAAAGGGTATACTACAAAAACAGCAGGCAGTGCCTGTGCATTCAGCTGCACCTTAATATGCTTTGGCTTGCTAAATAAATAGCTTGTCACTGCCAAGCTATTTTTTTTATCTAATGCTAAAGACACCCCTGTTGGGAAGTGTCTTGTCCCAGTTACCACAGTGCCTTTATGGGAGGGGTGGTGTTGTAGACCATAGCTTGATCATTGGATCATACAAAATAATTGCATATTTACAGCGATTCAAAATTCATGACACCAAGGTAACTTGCATTTACAGAGCATAGCTGACTGGCTATTGTAAAGACCTGGTATTCTGCTTCAAAATAAACCTTAAAGGAATACTGTAGGGGGGTCGGGGGAAAATGAGTTGAACTTACCTGGGGCTTCTAATGGTCCTCCGCAGACATCCTGTGCCCGCGCAGCCCCTCACCGATGCTCCGGCCCCGCCTCCGGTTCACTTCTGGAATTTTAGACTTTAAAGTCTGAAAACCACTGCGCCTGCATTGCCGTGTCCTCCCTCCCGCTGATGTCACCAAGAGCGTACTGCGCAGTCCCAGTATGGTCTGTGCCTGCGCAGTACGCTCCTGATGGCATCAGCGGGAGCGAGGACACGGCAACACAGGCGCAGTGGTTTTCAGACTTAAAAAGTCTGAAATTCCAGAAGTGAACCGGAGACGGGGCCAGAACATCAGTGAGTGGCCGCGCGGGCACAGGATGTCTGCGGTTGACCATTAGAAGCCCTGGGTAAGTTCAATTCATTCTCCCCCTACCCCCCTACAGTATTCCTTTAAGTAAGATGAATATAGAAATCTAAATTGCTGACTTGTCAAAAATTACTCCTCTCATAGTTTTTTTTTTTCTCTTTTTTTTGAGACATTTAGCCCACTGTCGACATGATTGTTTCTCCCCCAAACTGCTGAAGCATAAAGATGAGCAGGGCGCCTCGCAGATGGCATTTTTATAAAAGGAGATAACATGGCTGTCTTTATATTACTCCTGTACCTCCCCATTTCCTTTTATTTGGCAGCTGTCTAACCCAGTGCTATTTGTCCTTCTCTAAGGAAGAAGCTGAAGAGTTTGCTGAGTTGAGTCCAGAAGAGCAGCTGAAAAGACTAAGATCTATCATTAAGAAAATAGATACTGATGCTGATGGATACCTTACAGAAGGTAAACCAAAGCCTGTTGCCTTGTCTAAGCTTTTAATTATGTCTGTGTTTCTTTTGGGATGGTTACCCTTTGTGTCTTCTCTGACATCAAGACCCAAGAGGAACTCGCCCCATCTTGTGCGGGGGAGGGGTGAGAGAGGAGAGGAGACATTGGTTTAGGTGGGCATTCCAGAAGAAAGACTTTTTCCATCTGTATGTTTTTCCTTCAAAAGTCATCAGCTGTTGTATTTTTAACAACCTTAAGTCATCAGACAGACTCAGATGAAAAGGTGAAAAGATGACTAGAGAAACAAGTTGATTAATTAGCAACTTCAAGCATAATAGCTAAGGAAGTAGGGAAGTAGAGAGTCTGGAGTATGTCATAGAGAGGCTACTTATCCTTGCTAACACAAAAGGAACTGTAAAACAATCATTTTACAGCTTTTACAGTAAACACAATGGTTGCTTTTAGCAATCATTCCAAGCAGACTATAAGTAATAGAAATGCTACTAAAAAATAACTGTAACAACTGATATTTGGGTTGGTACTTTAACACAGCTTTTATTTATGGTGATAATGGAAGGCTGTCATTGGTTCCTTCTGTCACTAGATGGTGCTGTAAGGAGCAGACAAAGTCCCAACCTGTGTTCTGTTAATGGAGCAGCATATAGCAAAGCTTGATGTGGAAGATGGCACCTTATAGATTTTTATTCTCCAGATATGTTACTGACATATCTTATGATTATCAAGACCATAAACATAAAGAGAGCCCGAGGTGGGCTCATATAATTGAAAAGAACCTAGGCTACCTGAGGCGGGGGGCTGGGCGGATCAGGTAGCCGCCACCCACGCCACTCTCCGACACTCCGTTCGCCTGCTATGAAGAATTTTCACTTTTGTGACCTCTGGGTCACAACGCTGGAAGAAGAGCGATCTCTCCCAGCACGAAGGGAGGCTGGGGAGCGGCATGGGATGCTGCCAGAGTGAGAGAGCTGCCCAATGGCAGCTCTGGAAAGCCCGCAGGAACGCCCCTAGTGGGCGTTTTCAGCAGGCAATCCCTCTCCTCCTATTACCCTGCGAAATAACAACAAATCTTACCGTATTTCTTATTTTGGGGGCCACAGACAGGTTATGTGTGAGATCTTTGGCTATACATATATAAATGGGGATCAGCTGATGCCGGATAAGCTGTATATACTCCCGTTTAAGCCTAATTGTTCAGCAAAAAAAAAAATTGCATCAATTTACTAAGCAGTTTAGACTAGTCTACTGATGGTTTGGTGTAATGTAGACCTGTTTTTAGACCTGATCTAAAACATTCTGTAATTAGGTCGGTAAAGCAGGGGAAATGATCAAAAGATGCAATTCACAAAGGCAAACAAGGAGTAACCTCGCACACTTTTTCTGAGAGAGCTTAGACCAGCTGATTTCTGTCAGTAAAGTAATTCTGTGAGGTATTTTAGATGTGAGGATGGAACCTTTTTGAATTAGTTATGCAGAAGTTGAATTGTATCCAGAGGAGAGATTGTCAGAAGAGAAGGATGTCAGTCATAGCTACTCGTTTGTGAATTACATAGTTTGATCATTTCCCTTGCTTTACCGACCTAATTACCGAATGTTTTAGACCAGGTCTAAAAATTTCTGTAATTATTAGTGAATTCGCCTTTGATGCAACCACACCAAACCATCAGTAGACTAAAAACCATCCGTAGACTAGTCTAAACAGCTTAGTGAATTGAGGCCAATGTGCTGAAAAGTTACCCCTTTGGTTTATATGCAAGTCAGTTGAGCATAACGGATGGTGGAGCAGGTTTTGTTACTGGCGGAGGAGCGTAAGGATCGTGCCCTAGTAATCCTGCTCTTGCCAGCTGGCTACTTGCTGTGTCTGTGCCCCTCATTCCCCGCAACATGGTGTGCAGAGTGCGCTGCTCAAGACTACCTGTATACCTTGGCTTGTGGAGCAGAGCGTGCAAGCAACGTGTCAGCGGTGCAATGATCAGAGATTCTTCTGGATTCTTCTTGTCTCATATCTATGACTCCATTTACTGGCATCTTGAGACACAACTATCATACTTGTGGCACATCTGGCTATGGGGAGGGGTGCTGACTTGTACTGGGGGCAGAACTGGCTACTGTGGAGTGGGCTGTACTGGGGAATACGTGGGTCAATCACTTTTTCCTGGTTTCTGAGGGAAAAGTGGGTACCTTGGCTTTTACACGGGTCGGCTTATATGCGAGTATATACAGTGGTTTCTGTTTGCTTGAGAGTCAATGTTAAAAAAAGGCCTAGCTAAAAAAAAAAGTACTATACCTTACACTGTATACTTACCATAAACTCTGTATTAATGTTGAAATAATTCAAAACAAATTAAGACAAAGGACAGACTTAATGTAACAGACGTTTATTACTGAATAAAGAAGTGTAAAAGTAGGATTTTGTTTCTGGTTGCTTGAGACTTCTGTTCAACTTAGTTCTGGATAATGGGGGTTTTGCTGTACTATACAGTAGAATTTGTTTTGTGTGTGGCATGGAAAGGCACATGTGTACATTGTCTGCACAGAGGCATGAGGAGTTTCCAGAGTTGCAGCATTCTTTGCAATGTGCACATTGTACACAGTGCTGTCCTAAAGTAACTCACACGCTGCCTCATGACTCTATCTGTGGGGTTTCCACTTATTTTTGGCAGTAATTATTTAGCGCTGATTTGTCCACAATTGTTTCCATTGTTTTTCCTCTTACCTATGCCCCAAATTACTTTTCACCTCTAACGCAAAATTCCCTCTGTGTTTTCCAATAATTGCTAACTTGTTTCCTCATTGCAGGTCTGTGTATTCAGCACTGTACTATTTCAATTAAGTGAACATTTGGAGGTTACCTATGCTGACCTCCAATTAAAAAATACTGTATTTCTAGTGGCAATGTTAATCAGGCTGTAGTCTGCCACCTAGCAGGAGTATACAGATCATGTAAGTCAGAACAACAGGTAACTGACTCAGAGAGGGTTGTGGTCAGGGCATCAGCATTACAGACAAAATTTTGATTTATAAAGCGTCAACATATTCCCTGGCGCTGTACAAAGTAAGAAAGGAACATGGGGTACATAATAATACAGACAAATGAAGTACACCAATTGTGTGCTCATTTCTTTCAGATGAGCTCAGCTTGTGGATCCAGAAGGCCTTCAAGCATTATGTGTTAGAAGACACTAAGGAGCAGTTTGCAGAAATTGATCAGGACGGTGATGGAGTTGTCACATGGGGGGAATACAACATGCATATGTACGATCGTATCATTGACTACTCTGAGGACACTGTCTTGGAAGATGATGAGGAGGAGTCTTTCCGCCTGGTGAGCTGATGGGTGAAATATAGTATGTGCGATCTGTTTGTTTTTTTTTTTCTCACAAAGGGTGTACAAATTTGCTTTATTTATTTATTGTATTTATAAAGCACCAACATATTACGCAGTGCTTTGAAGGCGGAGATCAGGTCTGCCGCATAGGGCTTCTTTTATGGGGATGCAGTCTGACAGCCACTAGGTCTTATTTTAGGGGTAGGTCTTATATTTCGAGCATACTTGAAATATATACTAGGTCTTATTTTCAGGGGATGTCTTAAATTCGGGGAAATGCGGTAGCTATTCTGTCATCATGGCATACCGAGTAGGTATAAGTCAAATCCAGCTGGATTTCTAAGCATTCTAAAAGCAGTCTCAAGCAGGGCTGTGGAATCGGAGTTGAGGAGTCGGAGTCGAAGCAATTTTGGGTACCCGGAGTCAGAGTCGGTGGTTTTATAAACTGAGGAGTCAGTCTGATGATTTTTGTACCAAATACACAGCCCTGGTAATTACAGTGGGATGTGAAAGTTTGGGCAACCTTGTTAATTTTCATGATTTTCCTGTATAAATCGTTGGTTGTTAAGATAAAAAATGTCAGTTAAATATATCATATAGGAGACACACACAGTGATATTTGAGAAGTGAAGTGAAGTTTATTGGATTAACAGAAAGTGTGCAATAATTGTTTAAACAACATTAGGCAGTTGCATAAATTTGGGCACTGTTGTCATTTTATTGATTCCAAAACCTTTAGAACTAATTATTACAATGCAAATTGGCTTGGTAAGCTCAGTGACCACTGACCTACATACACAGGTGAATCCAATTATGAGAAAGAGTATTTAAGGGGGGCAAATGTAAATTTCCCTCCTCTTTTAATTTACTCTGAGAAGTAGCAACATGGGGGTCTCAAAACAACTTTCAAATTTCAAATTCATATTGAGGCAATGGAAGACCACAGGCTTAGTTCAAGTTAAGACTTGAAGTGGCAGACCAAGAAAAATCTTGGATAAACAAAAGCAACGAATGGTGAGAACAGTCAGTCAACCCACAGACCAGCACCAAAGACCTGCAACATCATCTTTCTGCAGATAGAGTCACTGTGCATTGTTCAACCATTCGGCGCACTTTACACAAGGAGAATGCTGTATGCGAGAGTGATGCAGAGGAAGCCTTTTCTCCGCCCACAGCGCAAACAGAGCCACTTGAGGTATGCTAAAGCACATTTGAACAAGCCAGCTTCATTTTGGAATAAGGTGCTGTGGACTGCTAAAACTAAAGAGTTATTTGGGCATAACAAGGGGCGTTATGCATAGAGAAAAAACACAGCATTCCAAGAAAAACACCTGCTACCTACAGGAAAATATGGTGGTGGTCCCATCATGCTGTGGGGCTGTGAGGCCAGTGGAAGGACTGGGAATCTTGTCAAAGTTGAGGGACGCATAGATTCCACTCAGTATCAGCAGATTCTGGAGACTAATGTCCAGGAATCAGTGACAAAGCTGAAGCTGGGCCTGGGCTGGATCTTTCAACAAGACGACGACCCTAAACACTGCTCAAAATCCACTAAGGCATTCATGCAGAGGAACAAGTGCAATGTTCTGGAATGGCTATCTCAGTCCCCAGACCTGCATATAATTGAAAATCTGTGGTATGAGTTAAAGAGAGCTGTCCATGCTTGGAAGCCATCAAACCTGAATGAACTAGAGATTTCAACCAGAATCCAGACTCTCATTGGAACCTACAGGAAGCGTTTAGAGGCTGTAATTTCTGCAAAAGGAGGA
>NC_090651.1:225593768-225720518 GCF_040937935.1 Hyperolius riggenbachi | reverse complement strand
ATAATGGCAGTACACATTGGGGGAACATCTGCCAGTGTATGACAGGCTTTAATGTAGCTCTCCAATAAAACAATTGAATCTAACAAAAATCTTACAAATCTTTACAGAGTGTTGATCATGATTGCCATGTTCTTTGGGTGATGAGTCCTGGCCAGAGAGGGGGAAGAGCAAGACTGGTTGGAAATTGATGTCAAAACCTTGTACTGTATTGAGTAGTATAATGCTTACAGCAGCTGCAGAAATTTCTGCTAAATCTGGACTGATATCTATTGGAGTATAGTGGTAGTCTAGGTAAACAACTGGCATTATAGCTGCTCCTATAACGTGACAGTTTCCTGCTAAGCAGTAACTGCTAACATATCAGATTTCTGGTTACTAATGCGGCCATTCAATTGCATTAAAGTAGACCCCTGCCAATCTTGGGTATACCACTCAGCATGTGGGGCAAGGGATTCTGCAGATGTTGTGGCCAAGTTAAGTCCTTCTTTTTGATATACTGCACATGCTCACAGGTATGTGCATGCACATTGCTCTTAAAGGCAGTGGCCATAGCACTACCCAATATCCACACACTTATTTGATAAAAAAAAAAAAAAAAAAGTTTGCTTTCTTAAAACAGAAAGAATTTGCGATAATTCAGGTTGGAGTAAGCTTGAGAAGTCTCCCAGAGCATCACTGCTGAATATATGCAAATTAACCATTGTACCCTTATTGATAAATGTGCAGGTGGGTGGCCACCTGACCACTGCAATGACTGGTGATGTGAAACTTTACTGAAGCATATATACTAAAGACAGATAATTTGGATTGGGATGGGGAAGATAGTAAGAAAAGTTTTATTCTAAATCAGTCTATACTGAGAGGAATATGGAGACCAACCATTAGTGGGGAAGCACTGGTTGTTTGTCTAATAATGTTTCTATGTAACATGATCTTAGTACCTCTCCTACCACTCATCAGTGAAATATGGTGACCTGCGAGCTCTGTAGATGCTTGTTCCTCCTGGAAGTGGTCCACATGGTGAAGCAAGGTGTGGCATCTATATGCAATGCCTCCGGAGTTTAATCTATTCACAAAATTTGCAGAGGGGCATACTGTTGTACGCCCTCTCAGTGTACACCAGGAAGTGATGAACATACACAGTGGTGTCCAGCCTTGGTGCTAGCTGGGCAGCACACGTCACTTGGTTGATGGCAGGAGAGGTGTCAGAGACAAGTGGAAATATTATGAGGGGCTTTTTACCTAGTGATTTTTTTTTCACTAATGGGTAAATAGCACTTGGCCAGTTGCTAGCCTGGATCTTGACTTCAGTAGTGTCTGTGTGACATACTTGGAATAAGCATGCAGTCAAAAGAGACTGAACACCTGATCTGCATACTTGTTTCAGTTCTGTGCCTTAGATTGTTTTTTTTTTTGTTTTGTTTTGTTTTCTTGTATTTATCAAAAAGTTAACAGTGGCATCTGTCACATTCTTCTCAGCTAATGTTTTCTTTAAAGTACAATTGTGAAGTTACAAGCAGTGATTTTTCTTGTTCCAAAGATGCTACTGAAGATCCTCAGTGGGTGATTGTGGAGAAAGACCGCTTTGTGAATGACTATGATAAGGATGGGGATGGGAAACTCAACCCTACAGAATTACTGTCTTGGATTGTTCCAAATAATGTTGGAGCTTCACAGGAGGAGGTAAGACCAATTTTTTTTCTTTCTTTTTTTTATTTGCTTATATTAAGAGTCTTACAATTTTAGACATTAGATTTGATTAAAACATTATAACAAAACTCTAGTAAAAAGTGAGGCCCCCTTGATCCGTATGGTTAATATTGATTGTGAAAGGCCATTCTCAAGAGTGGGCATAAGCATGGGATGAAGGGATTGGGATGCTGGCAGGACAGCATGAAAGCGCAGTTCCATAGCTTTGTAGTGCAGCGAGCGGTACAAACTTGCTGCTGTGTCAGGAAGAGGGATATGAGATCCTGCTGAGAGATCTGATCTATCGTGATTTCATGAGGGGCTTTCGAGCAAGGTGACAGATGATCAATATCAAGTAGCTATTGATAATTGACCAAGTCTATAAAATGTATGCCCAGCACTACAGAGCACTAAAATAGCAACATTATGCCACATTGCAGTAGGAAGAACCTGATGTATCTGCCTTTTTATAATCATTTATTTCAGCATAAAACCAATAAATGGGGTGGCGTTAAGGAGGTATCAAGATCCCTTTCCTATTTGAACACAAAAATGGTAAATTAACATTCATAGAAGAAGTGTTTTTGATAGAGTAAATTACAGAATATGAATGAGTGGGTCTTCACTCCTACACAGGTCATCAAAAAGCCATGATAGCTGTTGTTGTTTTTGGAAATGGAAAGCATAAAATAATGTACTGTATCAGGAGTTCGAGACTGCAAGTTCTTGTTAACCGAGCTGTTTCGTGTTCATCACTGACAGAGATAAAAAAAAAGTAGTAGTGTGGTTCCACCCCTACAAATTATTCCACAATTCAATATGTACACGCAAACGGGTTTTTTTCATGAACCAAAGTTGTCTTTTATTCTTCAATTATTTCTTCAGAAAGCAGGTGATAAGCGTAGATATAACATCAGACCTTCACTTCATATAAAATGAAAAATGTTTCGTGTTTAACCACTTCTGACTGTGGGTTTGGTTTCACCTAATGCAGCAGAGCAATTTACACATTTCAGCACTGCTTCCATTCATTTGGCAGTTAACGTTATCACTACTTATCACACCTAAATTATCTATACATTTTTTGGAGGGGGGGAGGGTCAAATTGTGTGTGCATGTCCCACATCTTCTCTGCTGGCAGGGAAATCTCTTCATAAATTATCTGAGCTAAAACCTTTTTCTTTACATGTGTAAAAAGGAAATAACTTGCCTAATATAGACTGAACCAGGCAAAAGGAAATGTGCACCATCCAATGGCTGTTCACTGCTTTATTTGATCCAGACAATATTGACAGTGCAATCAGCAGGTGGACCATTCACAATTGCCGTTTTGAGTCTAGGACGCTTGGCTATTTAGAGTCCAGGCCTGGTTACCAAGCGTTTTCAGACACAAAATGGCTGGCGTGAACGGTCCATATGTGCCCCGACACCCACCTCTCTCACTCCCCGCTCTAATGGCTTTTGCACAGTCATAGCAGCTTTGATGTTCTGCTGATCACACTGCCAATATTTTCTGATTCAAATAAAGCAATGAATAGCCCAGACTGAATCTACCCCGTACAGAGCACACCTGAAGGACACATCTTTGATCCTCACAAGATGCCGGAAGTGGTGACATGAGACTTGCTTGCCTGCTAACTTTGTGTGTTTATGCTCAGCCCTAAAGCTTTGCACACACTCTATGCCGCAGTTATCAGAAACAAGCGATAAACAATTGGTCAGCTGAGAATCGTTTAAAAAAAAGTACCCCAACAATGATAAAAATAGCTATTATTGTCCATGTACATTGATCCATCCTGGCGGATTGGTTCGGATGATTATTCCTGTTAGTCTTTCATACCAAAGAATAACAAATGATCGTTCCATTCAAAGTACTTATGTATGGGTCCTTATTTTCGCGCTTCCGGTAACCGTTTGATCAGCAGGCCGTCATTGTGTTGTCGCTGAATTCAAAGGTGTGCTGACGTGATTTGCTCATAGCTTACTATTAGGGATTGCCCATTTTACGACCATCATGGGTTAGCGTGAGTACAGAGCTTTAGTGAGTGCCACACTTCACTTTATTTACAAAAGACGAATATAAACTGAGCACATAAGGATAAATGTCACCTTGCAGAATACTACTAGATTATTCCTAAAACTTTGTATTCTTGCATGTAGGCTAATCATCTGATCGATTCGATTGATAAGGACGGAGATGGGCGACTTAGTGAAGCTGAAATCCTTCAAAGCCAGGACATCTTTCTAACCAGCGAAGCAACCGATTATGGACGACAGCTTCAAGATGAGCACTTCTACCATGACGAACTTTAGCCAACCAAAGTCGAACTTAATATTTTTCTATTTATAGCGCCTCTTGGAAAATTAAGACAATTTTATTTTGTTTAATGAAGTCTAAAGAAAGAGATTTGTTTGTTAAAGGAATGACCCGTTTTACTAAATTTGGACTTTTTAGTTTATTCATGCGTGACTGTCCTGAAGATGGACCAAACCGTAGGAGTAACTCTTTCCTGTCCTGAAGATGAGGATTGCCAGTGTTATCTCTTCTGTCATGTTTTTTTGTATATGTTATCAGACAGATGTTTTGTCCTCTTAGACTTATATTCTGTTACATGTCCAGCTTAGATTTTAGTTAGATACTTTTGACAAATCTTTGAATTTTGGATTGGGTCGGGAAGGGTTAGAACTTCTGTTAGGGTTTTATAACTGTCTTTGTCTCCATTGTGGAGATTTCCCCTCACATCTCAAACAGAGGAACAGTAAGTGATGGGAGATATCGGTGGGAATATGTAGGAGGTATGAAGTCCCGTTTGAGATATCTCTGAAGGTAAGGGGAAATCCGTCCCAAAGAAACAAAGAGAATGTAAGCCTTCTACTTTGTGTCAACATTTTTAGATTAATTTCCTTTAAGGTATGTGCACAAGGCCGTCTTTGTGATTTCCATTTATAATTTGATTTATTGTGTAACTGCAATGTTATACATGCAAGTACCATGCTGCCTTGGATCATATATACGTTTTCAGTCTAATGTTATCATTTATGTTCCCTCTTCACTTTGCAAAAAACCACACCCTGGGATCTTTGTTTGCTGACTTACGGCACGCCACTTGTTCTCCCTCAGCCTCCCTGCATTGCAATAGATGCATCAATAGCCAGGAGGCTGATGCTGCTTCTGTACATTGTCGGCAGGGCACTGTCCCCAAAGGGATCATGTACCGATCCCTGCCAGTGATGGAGATCCCCCGGTGTCAGTTGTCTGTTCAGTTATAACTGACAGCAACTGATTCACTGTGAACGGACCATTGTACTGACAGTTTCTGGTGTTCACTGAAAACGCATCTGTTTTTCAGCGTGAATAGGCCCTAACCTAGGAGCTGAACAAACCACAGTGACGCGGCGCAGGTGTAATATCCTTTTTCTGTCCTATACAAGTTTAGGTGTCATTTATGGTTCCATCTGTTACATTCCTGTGATGTACTTATAAAAATATTTACCAGTTTGAATATCCTATGACAGGTTGAATACCCTATGAGAGTCTTTCATGGTTACATAGTTAGTTGGGTTGAAAACATCCGTCAACTTCAATATGGTATAACACTAGCCTGCACCCTTACATGTCACATTTAATCCAGAGGAAGGTAAAAAAAAAAAAAAACTTGTGCAAGGCTTGGAGCATCACCAAGACTGCAGTGGGAGGTACCTCTACAATGGTGTTCTCAGGCCAACCTATTTACTGTAGACTCGCATCTTCCTGGTACAGGTTTCCCTTGCTGCACAGGATTGATAATGCAGCAGGAAGAACAAGACTCCATAACAGAGGCAGCAGAACTTGAAGGTTCAGCAGCGTAATCATCCCTAAAATTTCACAATTAGGGGACAGTGAAAATGTATTTGTTGTTATGAGGCAGCTAATCCTGAAACAAGAGTTTGTGGAGGATCGCACAATGCTGTGTGTTGCAACCAGAAATGATCAATGAGGTGATCGTTTTTCTGCCTTGATACAGACTTTTATGCATTTTTTGCAGATTTAAATTGAATCAATTGCAAAAATCTGCAAGCCATTGACCATCTATAGAATTCAAGCATTTTTTAATGTTTTCACATCATTTATATGCAGAAGTCTTTATCTCTCTAATGTTATGCTGAGATTCTACTTTCTGTTTATTTGCCCCTGTGCACATCCATTTAGGGTTATTTTTTTATTATGTAAGTTAGAAAAATAAACCACAACTCTGCTTAAAGAACAAGGGCACTGTGTAATCTTTGCCATTAGCACTGTTATGTTATATTGTTTGGGCTGAGGAAACGAGCATGTATTATTGAAAATTGCTGAAGAAGAGGTATGGGGATTGAAACCGAACACAAAGATCACATTAGAATAGCAAGTGCAACAATAACATAAAAATTGCATCCAAATGACCTAGCTCCCTCCTTATGTTTAGAATGTGTTGCTGTAACTGATTACAAATACGTTAGATCTGATTGGCCCAATCTCAGCTGTTGAAGATGCAGAGCTGCACTGTAACCAAACTGGTTACACTGTGAGGCAGAGAGAGAGAGACACAGGAACATATAGAGCTGCAGATGATTATTATTTACACACATTTGAAGCTATATGTCTGCTTTATATAATTCTGAACACATTTTACTCACAGTATTAGAGCCAGTAAAGATTATTTCTGTATGCTGGATGTGCTGAACACAGTCCTCTATAGTAATGCCCACAGTGAACACTGTTCCCTGTAAATGTCATATTTTCTTCTCATAGGATATGAAAAGAGGAAAAGAAAAGCCTTTGTATTGATATTTGCTAGTAATTACTGGAAATATATGTGGCATTTAGAATTATAGTTAACTTTGATAGTTGTCCATTAAGGTGCACCTTTGTATTCAGTTTTTAGCAATTCCATGTAGTGTGAGTGCTTACCTGTAGAGTCTGTTCATAGTACTCAACATCTGTTGACCCCAATACTACATTGGAGTGATAAAATGTGGGCGTTTTTGTAAGCGCTTTTGCAGAGCGCTTCTGTCTTTTGATCCGGAAAAAAATAAATACAATGTAATTTTAAAAAAAAAAACACTCAATCGCTTCCCAAAGCGATTTTGTGAGCGTTTTGCGTTTTTCCTATACTTTCCATTGAGGCAAATCGCCTCTAAAAATGCCCCAAGCACCGCTTTTCAAAGCGGATCGCAAACAAACCGCTCTGATATGAACTCTCTCATAGAGAATCATTCCACATGCGCTTTCAGGGCAATTTTGAAAATCGCCCGCGCTTAAAATTTAACAAAACTGCCAATAATGTGAACAAGGCCTCAGGCAGAGAAAGAAAAAAAAGGAATACAGCATAGTTATGTGTGGCACTGTACATACACATGTCTATCTCATCATGTCACCTCAGTTGTCCTTTAAGGTGCCCATACACTAAAGCCTGGTACACAATTATGACTTTACCAACTCCATGGGTCAACAGATATTGAATACTATGAGCAGATTGTTGAGGTAAACGCTCATACTGCACGGAGGTGGTAAAATTGGTCAGTGATTGGCCAATCACAATTGAAGGTGTGTACCTGACTTAAAGAGAATCTGTACTCTAACATTTTTACAGCAAAAAGCATACCATTCTATTCATTATGTTCTCCTGGGCCCCTCTGTGCTGTTTCTGCCACTCCCTGCTGCAAACCCGGCTTGTAATTAACAGTTTTAGGCAGTGTTTACCAACAAACTAACCAGCTTCTGATAGGCTCACATAAGCAGAGTGTGTGAGTCATACAGAGCCTGCAGGGGGCCTGGAGGGGGTGTGTATAGCTTCTACCAATCACATGCAGCCCTGCACATTGCACACATTCCAGCTTTAGCCTGACTGTGCTGACAGAAGGAAACAGATTAGATCATATAACAGAGATAACACAGCCACTGTGCAATTAGGAAAAGCTGCAGTAAGCCAGAGCACATTAGAACAGGCAAAGGAACTTTTAGGATAGAAGAACTAAGGCTGAAAAGTTTGTTACAGAGTCTCTTTAAACTGTTTTCCCTAGCAGATGTGATTACTGTACAAATTTGCTGAAGATCAGTATGGCTGCCTGATTGTAATTTTGATTCATTTTCAATTGAAAACCAATCGAAATTATGAATCGGTCCAGATGATTAATTTTGGTTGAAAGGTGTGGCGCGGTGGAGACGTGATATGTAATTGCTAGGGGCCCCAGAGCTGCTGATGGGCCCCCCAGGTCTCCCCCAAGCTACAGTGCTCCCCCAGTACAAGGGGCAGTGGAGCACACTTATCGCCTGCCTGGCTGGCACACTCCTGGTGTCCCGTTTTCGTCTTTGCCGGTGCTTGTTTTTCGTGATCTGGTGGCATGTTACATAAGTATGTACACGTTGCTGGACCACAGAGAACAGACTGCTGACGGGGATAGAGGCAGAAGGACACAGACCCGAAGGGAGCACTCTGGCCAGACAGATGAGTGGTGAGTGCTCTCCACCACTGCAAGCACTATGCACGAGTACCAGAGGAGCACTACAGCTTGGGGGGAGGCCTAGGGTGCCTGTCTCTGGCTCTGGGCCCTGGGGAGAACAAAGACAGAACAGTGGTTGTGGTGGTCCAATGCCTTGCCAGGGTTTTATTTGCCTTCCACAGGATTAGATAGACATTCTAAGTTTTTTTTATCGGTAGAATTTTTTTTTATTTAAATGTATAATAAGTTATCAGTTGCGTAATGTTCAAATAGTGGAATAGTAGAGTGTATCTTTTAAATCTCTAGTGTGTTTATGTTTACATTGGCTAATGGTGTCCACTCTCAATACAGATGGATGTTAAAATAGAATTGAGATAGGGAAAAAGTTCTATTTTACCTACCTGGGGATTCTTTCGCACCCCCCCCCCCCCCCTTACCTTACAGGTCCCTCAGAGTCTTGCTGGGCTTTGCTGCTGTGCCCCTCCAAAAGCTAGCCAACTGTACCAGTCGCAGGCTACTGTGCCCGGGCCACACATGCACAGTAGCTTGCAATAAGCGGTCATCGGGAGGGACACAGTGGTGAAGACGGCTGGATAGTAACCCGGGGACCTGTAAGGCTACTGGGGGCTGAAAGAAACCTCAGGTAAGTCAAATACAACTTTTTCCCCCTTCCAGTGGTGCTGCTAAGGTTTTTGTGGTGCCAAGCAGCACATAATTGTGCCCCCCCCCCCCCCCCCGACCCATTATGATGGGAAGCCAAAGGTGCCCCCCCCCAATAGGTAGTCCTCCAGTATAGGTAGGTAGCCAAAGGTGCACCTCCCCCCCCCCTCCAGTATAGGTAGCGACCCCCCCCTCCCCCCAATATAAGAAAGGAATTGGTGTCAGTGGGGGTATGTCGTATCCTTCTGGCTCCCTACCCCAACACTCGTACACCTGCAGATCGGCAGTGACCCGAAAAGAGGAAAGCAGCGCACTTCAAATGCAGGAAACGAGCAATTGCCTCACTTCCACATCTGAAGTGTCCTCCGTGATCACTGCCCCACTCTCCCCTGTGCTCACATTGTTGCTGATCTGAGGGCTGCCTCTTGGACCCCTGCCCCCTTTGCTGCTGCAGCCCTGCCCCTTCGACGGGGTTCCTTTAAATGTTTTAAGGCTTTTTAGGATAGCTGGTATAGTGAGAAGTACATTGTTGATCTAATGATTATAGCCTATAGCCCTTTGGAGTTGAGAAGGATTTGTTTTCACTTTTAGAAGCATATTGTATAATGCATGCAAGGGAATGTTTACTTTCTTCTTTTCAATGTGTACTGTACCTTGTTTTTATCTTTGGCTTGTGGACAAAGTCAAATATGCCTGCTCTCCTTGGAACTCGGAAGCTAAGGTGTTTACCACCTGGTAATTAGCAACTGGTTCATGTGGTACGAGGGGTTAACGTCCCGTGGTCCCCCTGCACTAGTATGGTAAAACTGCCATGCGCTCCCTGCACACACTATCTTTACCGGAGTTTATTGCATCAGGCCCATAGAATAAAGATTTTTTTGCAGCACTTTGTTTTACTGTGTACAATTTTGCCTATAGTAAAGAAAAATGTGGGTAAAAATAAAAGCATACTAGACTTGTTAAACTCTTATCACTGCGCTCCCCACTTTTTACTTCAATGAATGCTGGTGACATCATGATTTGGCTTATTAGAGGCGAGGCAGTTGAGTGGAACTGGCAAGTACCGTGGTCTACCTGCTGGAATTCCCAATTGCTATATGATGCCAGCATTTGATTCAGCTTACCAGCAGCTATGTATGACTGAAATAGTATTAGGTGGATTTGGCCTTTGGTACATTTCAAGAAAGCAGGAGGCATCATAGCCTTATAACCAGAAGGTAGGAGGTCCCCAGAATCATACAGTAAAGTGATTCTGAGATGCGTAGGAGGGGGAATATTGAGAATATGGCTGCATAGAAAACCGTGAAAGAAAAGATACTTTTTGTTACAATTTTTAATCACTTGCATGCATTAAAGCAAACTTAATATCTTTTAAATATTGTTTAATAAAACTTAAAGAGGAACTCCAGTGTAAATAACGTAATGAACAAAAGCACTTTTTTATTACATTATTTTCACTGAAGTTCCTCTTTAAGGTGAACAGCTCAATGTAACCAAATTTAAAGGGTTATCACAACTACAGGGACATAGGGAAATAACCATTAGATCCCTTCCATGACTAAAGTCAGTTGGTGATACTTTGTTTTTTAGGCTCCTTTCACACAAGATTACTGTGCGATGCGATTGTTCTTCAATAGCATTGTAACGATACCTGAAAAGTTGCATCCTGCATTGACTGTGTGGTGTGACCATATTGTGAGGCATACAGTGCAATGAAAGTATGGCTCACTGCCACTGTAAACGGGCACTTTGCCCTGACAGAGGGTAAAAAACACCCCTTGGGGGTTACCTACCTTGAGAGGGGGAAGCCTCTGATTCCTATTGAGGCTTCCCCCTCCCAAGGTAGGTAACCCCCAGGGGGTGTTTTTTACCCTCTGTCAGGGCAGAGTGCTCGTTTACAGTGGCAGTGAGGCATACTTTCATTGTACTGTATGCCTCACTATATGGTTGCACCGCCCTCTTCAGCCTCCTGGATCTATCGCTGACAGCCTCCAAACTCCACATGCGGCTATATTTTACCTTTTGGGCTCCAGCACAGGTGCAGTAGAAACTTTCTGATTGGCCTCAGGCAGTAATAGCCGAGCCCCATCGGGTCCACTGTACTGTGCAGGGATAGGCAAATTGTGCCTGTGAAGAAGAGCAGACCCGATCAAGCTCCACTCTACTGGGATGGGAATGGGCTGGGATGCTGCCGCCATGAACGTATGATGGAGGATGCACTCATAGCCAAGACAGCGCAGGGTGTGATTTCTCCTTACAAGTACAAGGAAGCAATGGATATTCCCACTTGCAATGGCACACTGCACTTTTTCCTTCTTATGATACAACATCCAACTCTTGTCGTTTACAATGTTATGGCCCAATTATTTAAAGGACAACTGAAGTCTATCGCTAAATGAATTAGAGGCAGAGCATCAGCAGGATAGCCAAGCAGTGGCTAGCTAAGGAGCTCTGGGTCCCAGTGCAAGGTTTACATTGGGTCCCCCCAAGCACTCTATACATAACAATTGATACAGTGCACCAAAACCTGCCAAGGACAACAACAGTGTCAGAGGTGCAAGAAGGGTATGGGGAACAGCTTGTTAATGATTACTACTAAGTGATAAGCAGCACAGGACCAATAAGGCTACTTACACACCAAGACATTGCGTTTTAGGGGACATTATGGTTGCATAGCGTGCCCCTAACGCAATGTATGGTGGTGTTGAAGTTGGACGTCAGATTGAGCTGCGTTATGCAGCTCTCAAAGCAGCCGCTCCAGGTTAGTGATAGGAAGTCTGGATCTTTTTAAGGTTTCGGATCATTTGAATTGGATCATTGAAAAGATCAGGATCTTTGAACCGAATCATTTGAATCATTTTACTAGGGAAGCAGACGGGGTGAAATGATTAGCAAGACAGGACTTTCCCTGCACTGTACATTCTGTATGTTCCTGTTTCTTCCAGACAGATATCCACTGTGAACCGAATCTTTCATTGTGATGATCCGGATGATTTGACTCACAAAAAAGATCCGGATCAAATGAATGATTCGTTCATGATCCAGACAACACTACAGTCCTACCATGAGTCTCTGCAGTGCAGTGAATATTAATTAGCCATGTGGCTGGCTGCGGAGGAGGAGGGGAGACCTCCTCCTCCAACATTACTGAGCATGTGCAAGCAGTCTAACGCTGCTTAGCCCAGTATAACGTACAGCATGCAGCACTTTGTTTAAACGTGCTGCGTTACAATGTAACTCAACGTGTGCACTGTGAACAGCACAATTGATTTTACAGTGCTGTGAGTTAGGCTGTGTTACTGGCTGCTGTAACGTAGGACTTTAACGTCCCACTGTGAAACCAGCCTAAGGCTAAGCCTAAGAGCTAATGCTGCACTGCATGTTGCTACAACACGCAACTGGTATTGCTTGAAAATAAATTAATTTGGCAGCTTCCTTACCGCTCTCTCTTCAGTTATAAGTGACTAACAGTGGCGTAAAAGGTTAGTGGCTATTCTGACATTGACTGACATCAGTCAATATCCAGTTTAGTTCCACATATGTATGTGATCATTGCAAAGTTTCTTTCTGTTAGTTCTTCAGCCTCTAGAGCAGTTGTCTGCCTATTTGCAATGACAAAGGAAAGCCAGAACCAGAAGCCTTCTGCCTCATTGCTTACTTTTTAATGGACCACTATTGCAAAAAAAATGTAAATTATAAAATCCATGTAAACACATGCATGTAAGATGTAAAATGCGCTATCAATTACTTTTCTCCTATGTTGCTGTCACTAAAGGTGCCCAATAATGGTACAATTTTTACTGAACAATCGTATTTTCATTCACATTATTTCAATCATACTGTATGAAAACAGAAAAGCTGGTGGGCTAAATTGATCTTAAAGGATTGCATTATCAGTAAAGAATAGAGATGGGCCGAACGTCCGATTTTAGGTTCGCAAACCCCGTTCGCGAACCTTCGTGGTAGGTTTGGTTTGCGGAAAAGTTTGCGAACCGCAATAGACTTCAATGGGGATGCGAACTTTGAAAAATAGAAAAAATTATGCTGGCCACAAAAGTGATGGAAAAGATGTTTCAAGGGGTCTAACACCTGGAGGGGGGCATGGCAGAGTGGGATACATGCCTAAAGTCCCGGGGAAAAATCTGGATGTGACGCAAAGCAGCGTTTTAAGGGCAGAAATCACATTGAATGCTACATTGCAGGCCTAAAGTGCTTTAAAACATCTTGCATGTGTATACATCAATCAGGGAGTGTAATTCGAGTTCTGCTTCACACTGACACACCAAACTCACTGTAACGCACCGCAAACAGCTGTTTGCGTAGTGACGGCCGTGCTGGACTGGTGCGCACTGTGGCGAGAGTGTAGGCCATGGCGGTTTTCAAGCCCATATGGTTGCCGGGCTGTGGTAGCTCAATGATAGAACAACAGTGACTGTTCAGCTGATCAAATTTGGTCTGACCACAATGAAGCAACGACCTTATTATCATTTGTGTGCCACCCCCACCCAAAACACTCAAATAGCCGGCGGTCATTGCTTCATTGTGATACGCAAGCCCCTTCACCGCGGCAAGGTAATGATCACGAAGGGGGGTATGTACATGCCTTTTGTTTTTTTGTTGCAGCCGCCCGCAGTGCAGCCAGAAAAATTAGGCAGGCATGTACACGCACCAGAAAAATTAGTGTAGCGGCCTTAAAAATTCAGGAATCCGCCTAGAGTCCTGGACCCTGTTGGTGGTGGCGGAGAAGGCAAGTGGCCTGCAGGCAGAGATGCTGTGTGTGGGGACTGACTTAGTCTTCGGTCGTGCAGTAGCCCTCCACGATCCATGCCTCATTCATTTTGATAAAGGTCAGGTACTGAACACTGTCGTGATTAGGCGACTTCTCTTCTCAGTGACAATGCCTCCAGCTGCACTGAAGGTCCTTTCTGACAGGACGCTTGCGGCAGGGCAAGAGAGAAGTTGGATGGCAAATTGGGACAGCTCTGACCACAGGTCAAGCCTGCGCAACCAGTAGTCCAAGGGTTCATCGTCTCTTTTCGCAGTGTCTACATCCACACTCAAGGCCAGGTAGTCGGCTACCTGCCGGTCCAGGCGTTGGTGGAGGGTGGATCCGGAAGGACTATGGCGAGGAGTTGGACTAAAGAATGTCCGCATGTCCGACATCACCCTGAGATCGCTGGAGCGTCCTGTCCTTGCCTGCGTAGACCTGGGAGGAGGAGGGTTACTGCCAGTGGTACCTTGATTGCGTTGTGCAGCCACATCACCCTTAAACGCATTGTCAAGCATCATCGACAGTTTGTTCTGCAAGTGCTGCATCCTTTCCGCCTTCTGTTGAGTTGGTAACAGGTCCGCCACTTTGTGCCTGTACCGAGGGTCTAGTAGCGTGGCCACCCAGTACAGGTCATTCGCCTTAAGTTTTTTGATACGGGGGTCCCTCAACAGGCTGGAAAACATAAAAGAGGCCATCTGCACAAAGCTGGATGCAGACGTACTCTCCATCTCCTCTTGCTCTTCCTCAGTGACGGGACGCAACTCCTCTTCCTCCCTCCAGCCACGAACAATACCACGGGAACGTGGAGCAGCAGAAGCCCCCTGTGACGGCTGCCGCGGTTGTTCTTCTTCCGCCGCCTCTTCCTCCTCCACAGAAACACCTTACTCATCATCATCATCAGAGTCTGACTCCTCTCCTTCCCCACACGACTCCTCTTCTTCCTCCTCCTCCTCTTCCACTCTGTGCTGCCGCAGGTGTTGTGGAAACATCGGGTTCGGATGTAAATCGCTCCCACGACTCCTGCTGCCGTAACTGTTCTTGTTCATGCTCCTCCACAGCTGTATCCACCACTCTACGCACGGCACGCTCCAGGAAGTAGGCGTAGGGGATCAAGTCGCTGATGGCGCCCTCAGCGCGACTCACCAGTTTGGTCACCTCCTCAAAGGGCTCCATGACCCTGCATGCATTTCGCATCAGTGTCCAGTTGTTGGGCCAAAACATTCCCATCCTCCCAGATTGTGTCCTTGTACTGCAATGATACAGGTACTGGGTGACGGCTTTCTCCTGGTCTAGCAGGCGAGAGAACATCAGCAGGATGGAATTCCAGCGACTCGGGCTATCGCAAATCAGGCGTCTCACCGGAAAGTTGTTTCTACGCTGAATGTCCGCAAAGCGTGCCATGGCCTTGTAAGAGCGCCTGAAATGCCCACACAACTTCCTGGCCTGCTTCAGGACATCCTCTAAGCCTGGGTACTTGGACACAAATCTTTGCACGACCAGATTCAGCACATGTGCCATGCAGGGTACGTGTGTCAGCTTTCCCAAATTCAACGCGGAAATGAGATTTCTGCCGTTGTCACACACCATGTTGCCGATCTCAAGCTTGTGCGGGGTCAGCCATTGCTCCACCTGTTTGTTAAGAGCAGCCAGGAGAGCTGCTCCACTGTGACTCTCCGCTTTCAGGCAAGACATGTCTAACACTGCGTGACACCGTCGTACCTGGCATGCAGCATAGGCCCTGAGGCTGTGTAGCTGGGGAGGAGATCACGGCACCAGCCAAGGAGGAGGAGGAGGATGACGACAGGGAAGAGGTGGTAGCAGAGGTGGCTGGAGGCCTGCCTGCAAGCCGTGGAGGTGTGACAAGTCGGTCCGCTGCGCAGCCACGTACTCCCTGCTTGCTGCCATCGGTCACCAGGTTGACCCAATGGGCTGTGTACGTAATGTAGCGGCCCTGCCCGTGCTTGGCAGACCAGGCATCCGTGGTCAGGTGGACCCTTGACCCAACGCTCTTCGCAATAGATGACACCACTTGCCTCTCAACTGCACGGTGCAGTTTGGGTATGGCCTTTCGTGAAAAATAAGTGCGGCCTGGTATCTTCCACTGCGGTGTCCCAATGGCCACAAATTTACGGAAAGCCTTTGACTCCACCAGCTTGTATGGTAATAGCTGGAGAGCTAATAGTTCCGCCACGTCAGCTGTCAGACGCCGGGCAAGAGGGTGACTGGCAGACATTTGCTTCTTACGCTCAAATACTTCCTTTACGGACAGCTGGGTACTACTGTGGGCAGAGGAGAAGGAACTTCTCAAGGGAAGAGGCGGTTTGGAGGAGGGTGGCTGTGAAGGTTCAAGGGAGAAAGCGGATGAAGACGATGCACCTGAAGGAGGAAGAGGAGAAGGAGGGTGGCTTGTCTTTTGGGTGCTGCTTTTCCTCAGGTGTTCTTGCCATAGCTGTTTGTGCCTTCTCTCCAGGTGCCTTCGTAAGGCACTTGTCCCTACGTGAGAGTTGGCCTTTCCACGGCTCAATTTTTGCTGGCAGAGTGAACATATGGCTTTGCTCCGATCTGAGACACACATGTTAAAAAATTTCTAAACCGCTGAGCCCCCCTGGGGTGATGGCGCTATGGTGGCATCAGCAGCTGACGTTGAAGGGCATGTTGGCTGGCTGTCCATAGCTGGCGATACATGGCGCCGGACACTGCCCCCAGCTGTTTCTGAGGACTAGCTCCCTCTGCTTCTATCATGGAGTCGTCTCCTCCTACTCCTCTCTCACTCCCCCTCTGAACTGTCCCCCTGGTCATCTCCTCTACTGGGAACATAAGTGGCATCCGTATAATCGTCATCATGATCCTCCTGCCCAGCTTTGCTTTCCTCAGACACCTCCTCAACTGCACCAACTTCAGGTGGTTCATCATCCCCCTCCTCACACGTTACGTCCATACTATCGCCACTTAACTCAGAGGTATGAGGTGGTGTACCTGCACCTTCTTCTTGTTGTTGCAGTAGTGGCTGGGAATCAGTAATTTCACCACCACCACCTTGCTTGTTGCTTGTTGTAGCGCTGGTGGCTGCGGGAGATGAGGTGTTCTTTGTTAAATAGTGAAGTACTGTGTTGTGGAATTCTCTCCGTGATCAGCGCACAAGACGTGCACTGACACTGCGGAAATCCTCCACAAGCGTATAATTTGCGGGAACCCAGCAGAAGGTGCAATGCACCTGTAGAGGGAAATTCCTGTCGGCAGGTGGAGCTGTGGAGTGCAGAGGAACAGCTCCTCTGCCCTACCACACACGCCAGACAGGAATTGTACGAAGGGAAGAAACGCAATCGCAAGAGAGGCGATTTAGAATGAGCACAGAGACAGACTGTATGTGTGTGCACCAAACTAGTCGCCAACCCGCGACGGTGCACACACCACAGCAGATATGAAGCAGGAACGCGACCGCGAGAGGTGCGATCGCCAGGCGTGACACAAGGCTACAGCAAGGCGGAGCACGAGAGTAGCAAAGGCACAGCAAATCATACTATGAGGAGACAAGGAAAACAACAAACGCTAACTGAACACGAACACCGCACTCATTCGCAACAGTGCACGCGTTCATGCGCGGTCTCCACGTGATAAGCACAATAGAGACAAGCTGGGTTCACTCAACACTACAGGTAGTTAAATGCAGTGAGCTGGGTTCACTGAACACAACAGGTAGTTAGATGCAGTGAGGTGGGTTCACTCAACAGTAAAGGTAGTTGTATGCAGTGAGGTGGGTTCACTCAACACAACAGCTAGGTATATGCAGTGAGGTGGGTTCACTGAACACAACAGGTAGTTAGATGCAGTGAGCTGGGTTCACTCAACACAAAGCTAGGTATATGCAGTGATGAGGTGGGTTAAGTAAACACAACAGGTACTGGGTATATGCAGTACTGGGTAGTACAATGTGCAGCTCCCTGTCACACACACAGGTAGTCACTGAATGTGCTGGGCTGCTGGCAGTGGCACACACACTATGAATTAGCAAGGCTGTGCATGCAAAAAAAGTGTCAGTTTGACACACAGAAAAAAAAAAAGTACAGGATGAGCTCTGAAAATAGCTGTTGAGGGGTGCTATAAAAGCAATAATAATCAGCCAGGAGCAAGCTAAGCAGCCAAGAGCCTAACTAATCTGTCCCTAGGAGAACAAGTCTGCAGCAGCTGTCCCTAGTCTGTCTCTAGCAGGCACACGAGTGAGTGTCATGGCCAGCGAGCCTGCCTTATATAAGGGGGGGTGGGGCTCCAGGGCTTAGTGTAGCCTGAATGGCTACAATGTGCCTACTGACTGTGATGCAGAGGGTCAAAGTTGACCCTTATAGTGCATTATGGGGTGAATCGAACTTCCGCAAAAGTTCGCCTGGAACTGTTCGCCGGCGAACTGTTCGGCCCATCTCTAGTAAAGAAATAGTCGATTGCTGTGGCAGATTTTTCAAATGGTTTCGATATCATTAGAAGTTGTACACTTTAATGCTGTGGATCGATCTGAATGATCGTATCAAAAATAAGATTGTTAGCTAAACATCACACTGCTAATGGACACCTTTGAATGTACATTTCTCCCAGAGTAAAATGCACTACAGATAACTCTTCTCCTTTGTTGCTGTCACTAAAGGTGCCCAGCAATGATGCCTCTTGGTTGGTTGTACAATCTTACCAAATCTATATATTAGGAGAGCAAAAAGAGTGAATACACTTTGGCTATCATTCATAAAAGTGTGTTCATTAAAAAAAATCTGTGCGGGAAAATACTGCATTCGGTATTTTAGACTTCTGTGTGCTCATTCATAAAAATGTTTACAGTTGCAATAGCAGTGCGGTATTTTCCCGAACTAGGCTGGCGGTAGGCTTGCGGAAAGACGAGAAGTTGCCTGAGTTGATACATTTTCTCCTCCAGAGACTGCGTTACTATAGAAGGGGCAGCCCCAGCATCCCTTTAAATGAGCATTTTTTTAAACTGCCTCTGTTTGCCCTGAATCTGCGCTGAATCTGTCTATTAGTCTTTCTAAACAATCTATTTAATTGCCACAACTTAGAAGAACTTCAAGAAATGTTACAGATGCAGGCTTTCTGGTGTGAAATATATATCTGAAAACAGGTACCCAAGGGGTTAAAAAACACAGCCTGGGTATTCTGGGATGCCTTTTTTTTGCTCTGCTCTCACTGCTGCTGCCTGGGAGGTCTGTCTCATTAAAGCGGATCCGAGATGAAAAACTAACTATAACAAGTAACTTGTCTATATATCTTACCTAAAGTTTAGATAGTTTACACTGCATATCTAGCTGCAAAAGTTTAAAAAGTGTATGATTATTTATTCCTGTGATACAATGTGGGCAGCCATGTTTTTTTTTGTCATATTGTCACAGGCTAAGAGCTGGAGATGCTATCAGCTTTCTTGTGTGTAAATTCAGTCTCCACTCCTTCTCCCTCCTCCCCTCTGCCTTTGAAATCAATGGCTAGTAACACCTCCCCCTCCTCCTGCCCAGACTGAGCTCCTGTAAGCCCTTGCTATTGTCTGAAAGTGCCTTGGCACTCTGAGGGCTGTGGGCGTGGCTTGTTTAGTTTATAGGGAATTCAGGTATTAAAACAAAAACAAAAAAGTATTTGGCTTGAGGAATGCCATATAAACTATAGGAAAGGGACACAATTATGCAATGAGTGAAAGTTCGTCTCGGATCCACTTTAACTTAGCTGTTATCCGCATGCTTATCTAAGGGAGTGGTATTCTCCATGCTGATACCGCTTGCTCTAATCTTTATGAATTGACATATGGTGACATGTGTTTATATAATCACTGCACAAGGCGGAAATTTCCCACACTGCTCAGGAATGTCAGCTTTTCATGCGGAAACAGCTTTTATGAATAGACATTATGCTAAGTGCTCGGTAAAGTCATCTGTTTTCAGCATTTCTGCATGCGGGAATGCTATATGAATGATAGCCTTTGAATCGATACTTTAGGTATTCCCTCATATTACATAAAAGTGGAAAAAGTATACAACCAAGGTGGCAAGATTGCTGGGCATCTTTATATGTGTGCATACATGTGTACCGTATATTACAATTTCTTGTGATAGTACTTAACATATTTTATGCTTTACTGGTATCCTTCTGTTGCTAATGGTAATCATTCTAGACTCCTATAAATGCATAGCTCCCAATTGTTACATGGTGCACAATTTTATGTCCAGTCTTTAAATTATTAACTGCCTTAGGCTTGGTTCACACATAAATCATTTCCTGGCCAGTCCTGTCCTGTCCTGTCAGTTTTGCATCAGTTTTCTATGAGTTTTACCTGACTGGACATGTACACCTTTTATGTGTGAACACACCCCTAAAAACACATACAAAACTGACACCTTTTTATATGTGAACCAATCTTTAGCTTTAAAACCTCATGGAATGGAAGATTAGAAATGGAAAAAAGGACTAGTGTGATTAGAAGAATAAGAATAGATATTTTATGTATGATTTCATCACGGCAGGTGTGATTTGTAGGCTGTCGTCTTTTTGTTCTGTTTGCTAAAAATGTTCACTTTCTCAATTTAGAATGCTGGAAAGTATAATAAACTAATAAAATTCACATTTGTTTGAGCAGCTTTGCACATAATGGGCTCTATTCACAAAACCATGTGCGGTAACTCTTTTTTGGGTGAAAAATTACCTCCAGTGATAATTCACTAAAAATAGTGAAAATAGTGAGTATCACTAAAAATGTACCAAGTGTGATAAATGTTTGATAAAAGTGCGGTAAAACAGGTGATAAAACATGTGATAAACAGGTGATAAAACAGTCAGTAATATGTACAGAAAAAAACCTTTTCTGACCACTGTAGGGCAGCCCATATACTTGCCACCCATTACACAGAGACGACCCAGGAAAGCCTGTCGCATTTAAAGTGGGACCTCAACTCTTGCGCAGGACAGAATGAAAACATATATAAATGCACCCCTTATGTATATAATTTATCCTGTCTAATTCCCCCTCATCTGTAAATAATCACAACTGTAATTTGAGCTCTCAGCTGTGCCAGGTGGCTGCCTCAGCAGAGCAGCTAATGTGTAAACACAGAATGTTAACCCTATGTCTGCTTCCATGAAAGCAGGAAGTACATACACTGGAGATTTTTTGTTAGATTTGTATCAGCTGTAACAAAAATGTTTTTCTTTAAAGGTTATTATGCTGTTGCTTATCTTTTAGAGCAGAGCTGAATTTCCTCCTCGGCATCTATAAAATCATCTAAAAGACTGTACAAGGTCTGAAAGTGCGCCTTTAGATTAGACACACTAGTCTTTTCTGCCTTCTATGTAAAATTGACATAAACTCGAGCAAAGAAAGCTCAAAAGGCTCCATCCTGAAGGCCAAAAGCAGAGAATTGGAAATTATCACCTACCATTTGTAGGTGATAAAAAAAAACCTTAATTAACACCAACTTTTCAATTGAGAATCTTAAAATGGAGATATTTTGGTCAGTGTTTATCACTACCTAATTTAACTCATGCGGTAAACCCAATGATGTATTTTTCAAGGCTCCTGAAAATACTTAGGAAGCTGCAGTATGCTATTCTTGCACTAGATGGCGACATCAAAGCAAAGTTCATCGGGTTCTGCATGTATTCAGTAGTTTGTCCCCTGAGCTGCACCGTCCGGCTCTTACAAAGGGAGGGTGTTAGAGCTGTGAGCTGTGTGAGATTTTGCTGTATAACTTGCAGGAACAACAGACCTTGTCTAACCTGTACGTCAGCATGGCCTGCAAGAGAGCCTTGGTGATCCTGTCCAAAGGAGCGGAGGAGATGGAGACTGTCATCCCCACTGACGTGATGAGGAGGGCTGGGGTGAGCACTGCTGCAGTTTGCATGTATTTATTCATGCGGACGCTGTGCATAGTAACTGCAGTTGTGTTCACAAAAAAAGATGAATGTGAGGCTACTTTCCTGGTGGTTATGAGTCACCACGAGCTATATAGGTATCCTGTAAAAGGAATGCATGATATAAGCATTATCTAACAAATGCATGATATTATAAGCATTATCTATTATTGGCTACATTTCAATAGCAGAAAAGGTTTAGTCTTCTGGACCTATACACACTTGACAAATAGCGCACTGCTCCCATGATCACAGTGGCACTGTTCTCTCACATGTAGACACATGGCTTCAATTCATCAAGCATTACCGCATTCGGTAATGCTGAAAACAGCTGACTTAACGAAGCACTTTAGAAAATGTTAATTCATCAAAGCTGTTACCGAATGAGAAGCTGAAATGACACATCAATGAGATAAATTACCGACATGTGCTCAACAAGTGTTAATTCATCATGGTTCCCACATTCCCTAACACATTCGGTGTTTATCTCAAGCTCTCCCCTGTCCTTACAGGCTTCAAAAGCCTTCTGTGTGAATGTTTTCATGATTAGCAGGAGCAGGCAGCCAATAGAAACAGCCCCTGTTCTCCTGCAAGTGCTGCTGATAGGTCACACAGGCTTCTCCACACAAGCTTTCAGACCCCCCAAGCAGTGAGCAGAGAGAACGGGTCAAAATATATCCCCAGATTCCCTTCGGTGGTGTAACCCTTTCAGGCCCTGTTTGATAATGCAAAGATGCTGGTGGTGAAATCACCAAGCATGGCATTTGTAATGTCTCCAGGAAGTTCATCTACGTTGTGGCAAATAAATAAAATGTTAAGAAAGACTGATGGACAGATTCAGAGCAGCAGAGGCAGTATAAATAACAGTAACTATAACACCTTTACATCACAAAGGGATGTCTGGATGCCTTCTATTGTTATCAGCTTGTAACAACACAGGGACATTCCAAGCTGCTCTGCACCACTCTGCAGTTATCGAACAGCCTTTGATGAATTGAAGCCTAGTAGTTCGGTAACTTAACGAACCTCTACCACACATGGGAAAATATTGATGAATTAGCACAGTGAAGTGTAAAATATCGAATGCGGTATTTTAAGGACTGGGGTTTTGTTATCGAACACCCTTTGATGAATTGAAGCCCATGCTGGAATTTACTTTCCAGCGACCAAGGTCTCCAGCCCCCAATTCTACAGCATTTTGTCCAACACCTTGACTAGTGGTCACTGGTTTGCAGGAGGAAAAGCCTGATTTAGTGACTTGTGTAAATGTTTTCTCTCAGCTGACAAATGATTGTATGTCCTGACAGAGCAGTGGGTTGCTCAGTAGTAGGGCAGCACTCATCCGGAGCAGTGCTTTTCGGCGCTGCTAGATTTTGGCGCAGCCGGCGCCACCATAGGCTACAATAGGAATCACAACTGTTAGTAACGTCGGCGCTGTCAGAAGACGGAGTCGAGGTTGCTTTAAAAACGCAATAATTTGGCTTCCAGCAATCACTGGAAGCTGAATTATATCATTCCCCCACTATCCAAGGGGGCCTAGATGGGGAATAGTAATTAATACAGCCTGGACTTGTGCAGAAGCAGGATCCTGCGCCCAAGCCTACCGGCCCTGATTTCAAATGTATGTGCATTCATCTCCCTCTCTGCTCTACGCTCTACTGATCAGAGGCTTGTTACTCAGCTATTAAGGGAAGAAGGGGGGGGGGGGGGGGAGAGAGACACCAGGAGGGCTGATTTACTTTGGACATGTAGCTTCTTATCTATCCCCAAGTCCTGCCGCCCTTTTGCTTTTTCAGTGCCCAAGGCTATGGCCTTTCCATAAATGTGGACCTCCCTTATTTCCCAATTTTATGAGATGGGAAAGAGGTACACTATAAAGACACGGCTTTGTCACACTCCTGGGCACCTCTCTGCACCACACAGCCAATGATAGAGATCAGACAGACACAAAATTCATAAAAGCAGTGCGATTAAAAAAAAATCTGGGAGGGAAAATACAGCATTCGGTATTTTAGATTTTTGTGGGCTAATTCATAAACATTTTCTCAGCTGCGGTAGAAATGCGGAAATTTTCAGAACTGAGTTGTCTGTAACATGAGGCAGAGTTGTTACATTGAGTGGGCTGATTTGTTACATTCCTGGTCTCCTGCAGACACAGCATTACAATAAAAGAGGCAGCCCCAACTTCCCTTTAGATGTGCATATTTTTTTTTTCTGCCTCTGACAGCCCTGAATCTTCTCTGAATCTATTAGTCTTTCTAAACAATCTATGTAATTGCCCCAATTTAGAAAAACTTCAAGAAACTTTACACATGCAGGCTTTCTGAAGTGAAATATATTTGAAAACAGGCACCCAAGAGGTTAAAAACACAGCCTGGGGTATTCTGGAAAGCCTTTTTTGTTCCTTCACTGCTGCTGCCTGGGAGAGATCTGTCCCCATTAACTTTGTTCTTATCCGCTGGCTTATCGCCTCTTCAGCTGGCTTATCGCCTCTTCAAAGCAGACGATATTTCTCCATGTCAATACCGCCTGCTCTAATCTTTATGAATTGACATTTATTACATTTTATGACATGTGCTGGAGGTGTTCACCGCACAAGGCGGTAATTTATCTCCCTGGTCGGTAATTGTAGCTTTTCATGCAGAAACAGCTTTTATGAATGGACACTTTGCTAAGTGCTCGGGAAAGTCTGCTGTTTTCAGCATTACAGCATGCGGTAATGCTTTAGGAATGATAGCCAAAGTGTCTGGATCCATAGTCTTATGTGCATGTGAGCAAACTAAGGCCTCATCCACAGGCGGGCTGCAGGCTTCAAGCACTTTTTGGCTGCAATTACATACAGCCAAATGGTAGCGTTTGGTAACCCCATGTGTCAGTTTTGACATGGGGTGGGGGTAGCTGGTGGTGGTAGCTGGTGGCTAAAACATCTCATGTTGCATCTGAGGAAGGTAACTGCCATGTTCATATGCATTTCCAGTCGATTAATGGTAGCAGCTGGCAGGCGATGAATTAATTACCTTCAGCTGTTGAAGAGAGGCCTCAGAAGTTTCAGAGATCAAGATGTTATTTGTGAATAGTGCCACTATTGGAAAGACTGGAACTTGTTTTGTGCCTCGTTCCATGCGGGGCTGTACCATGCTTGTCTATTGATTCATTCTGACTTGTTTCTCTCCAGATCACAGTTATAGTGGCCGGCCTGACAGGAAAAGAGCCCGTTCGTTGCAGCAGGGATGTTATGATCTGTCCTGACACCAGTCTGGAGGAGGCACGCAAGCAGGTGATTCTGCACATCACTTCACACCTCATTTTATGTTTCTCTGAAAGGTCCCCCCTCCCTCAAGGAGGGGTGAATTGCATGTCTTTCAACCCACGTTATTACATGCATTTTAATGGGCAGTGCTACACACTAGTTTGTTGTTTTTGTTTAAATGCATTTTTAAGTGCTTTTTCAATAAGTGACTATATTTCCAATTAAAACAGAAACCGGTTATGACCAGACAGAGCTATTTGATTCTTATGCATTTTTTTTTTCATGAGTTTTTAAACTCTTCTATGGACTTTCATTATGTCCGAAAATGTAGCTGCTTGTCCATAAACCCTGGAAACCACCCATTCTCCTGTGTGAACAATGTAACATAAGATCTGTGTGCATCCATTGGAATCCATTCCGTTTCATGATTCTACTAAACAAAATGTTGTTTTTAGGACAAGTGAACCGAGCCTAGATGTATTTTTGTCTAACAAAATACAGTTGTAATGTTAATATCTGGTGACAAGTGGTTTAACATGCTGTATTGCACAGACATTCCTGCTGTGCTCTGAAGCTCAGCAAAAAAGAAACAAACACGTAGGGTGGCACTAAATGCACTGAAAGGCAGCCCCAAGGGGGTAGCAGGGGTCGTAGGCCGTGCCTCCGGAACAAACCAGGTTCAATTGTAGCAAAGAGAGCAAACAGAGATCCGGGCACCAGCCAGCACATATGATGCATAAACTCCTTTATTCCTTCCCCAAGATTCCTGACAGAAAATTGCAAGGCCTAACAGCCGTTTCACAGATAAATCTGCTTCTTCAGAGGCAACAACAACCTCTGTTGTTGCCTCTGAAGAAGCAAATTTATCTGTGAAACGGCTGTTAGGCCTTGCAATTTTCTGTCAGGAATCTTGGGGAAGGAATAAAGGAGTTTATGCATCATATGTGCTGGCTGGTGCCCGGATCTCTGTTTGCTCTCTTTGCTACAATTGTGCTCTGAAGCTGACCATGTTATGTGCTGGTGCAACTCCTGCTGACAGCATGCAGTGATTACTGTAAACAAAAATATGCAACATTCCCACAGACCTGCACACTCCACCTCCTTGTAATTAGTGGAGCATTGCAGTAAATTTAGACACACTAGCATGCTGGTATTGTTTTCTTGTATGTGCGCAAGCCTCCAACCACTGGTGCAAACAAGGATGGGACTTTATGTATGTCAAACAATACACTGTTTCCGTGGCTTCCAGCAATCTTAGTTTGAATTTTTATTATTAGAAAATTGTTGCTGCAGATTGAACTGTGAAGATATTAAATAACCATAAATAATACATTTACTTTTTCTTTATCATCCACTTGTTGTATTACCTAGCCTGTTTACAGCTGATGTTGAAGTCTACCTCAGACCAGGTTTAATATTAGATATTGTAGAAGGGGGATAGAACTTTCTTTGGGGGTATTTCTCCTAGTTCTGAATGGTCTCTTGGTAACAGAGATGTATTATCTGTGTCCTCTTACCTTGATTAACTGATGACAAATAAAATTAGTACCTGACCAGCAGCCCCTTCAACAGCCATTCAATGCTGCAAGTTGACTTCAAAAGAATAAGCAAGGACTCACTTCCATTTTAGGCCTCATTCACATTACAACCGCAGTTGGCCGTGCGATCGTAACACGTACGATCGCATGCAATCTGTGTTTGTATGCATTGCGTGGCTGATCGAATTCAGTAATGAATGGGTCAGTTGCGCGATTTGCTAAAAAAATGCGTGCAGCATGCGTTCCCGCTTCGCACTGGTCGAACGCATGTAATGTGAACATCAGACAGTGCAGTCTATGCACTTCAGATGTTCGCGCTTGTCTGCCTCCTACATGCGTTGCCGGAATACGGATGGCACCGCGTGCAATGTGAACGAGGCTAGTCTGAACTGTATGATCATGATACTGAGAACAGAAGCAGCCTTGTCTAACAATATTGGCTCAGGTCGGACGACCTGTTAAAAACAAAAACAAAACCAAAAATGTTTAGCTGCCAAATATTTTCTTAACATATAAAAAAAAATTGGGCACCCTGCTTACTAACCTATCGATGTATATATTTAGCTGTGTGACTGCAGTTGGGCTGTAATTATGCCCCTCATTAGCACCTCTCCCCAGGCTGGATTCAGTGAGGGAGGCTAAGGAATGTGGCTCTGGTTATGTAGCTGAGCAGAACATGGAAGCTGGAAAGGTCAGAATTTCTGGCGTCTGACCACCGTCGTCCCTTAGTCTAATTTAGGATTCCCGCCTCTGCCAGGCACTCTGCAGCATAAAGGACTGCTGATCATAACCTGCATCTTTTCCAAGAACTGATCTTTGTACAGTTGCTTTTAATAAACAATCAGAATATCTGGAATAGTATTGTTTAAAGGGAACCTGTCAGCATAGAAATATAGGAGCAATGATTATTTTATTGAATTTAGGGCATAAGCTCCAAGGTTTCCACATCTGTTTCTGTAACTGTTTTGGGATCGCGATAAGTAGAATATTCACCGCATCTGTGGCTCTGTAAGGGCTGGTGCACTCCTAGAGGGCTTCTAAGCACTTTTTAAAATGCCAGCGCTTTCAAAAGCGCTTGGCTTACGTTTCTTTATAGGATGGATCACACCAGAGAGATGTGATTTTTCTCAAAAATGCAGCATTTCTAAGGTGCTTCAGCCTGTTTTTGTTACAAAACTAGTACCCTTGCAGCTCAACTGTACATAAATAAAAAAAAAAAAAAAAAGCTACACAAAAACACTACAACATCGCTGGGTGTAAATGGTGAAAATTGCTAGGCACATGCCTAGAATTGCTTAGAAAAATCACTTCTAAAATCGCTGAGCGTTTTTGATTGGCTCCTGACCTCCTGATCACTGTGAGCCAGTGACAGTGATTGGGAACTGAAAAAATGAAAAAAGCCTCTGGTCCTTGAAGGGACCAGAGGCTCCTGTTCCAAATGAGTTAAAGGAGAACTGTAGTGAGAGGGATATGGATGCTGCCATATTTATTTCCTTTTAAGCAATACCAGTTGCCTGGCAGCCATGATGGTCTATTTGCCTAAAGAAGTGTCTGAATCACACCAGAAACCAGCATGCAGCTAATCTTGTCATATCTGTCTAAATTTGTCAGAAACACCTGATCTGCTGCATGCTTGTTCAGGGCCTATGGCTGAAAGTATTAGAGGCAGAGGATTAGCTGAATAGCCAGGCAACTGGTATTGCTTAAAAGGAAATATGGCAGCCTCCATATACCTCTCACTACAGTTCTCCTTTAAGTCAGAGTTCCCCAACCCTGTCCTCAAGGCCCACCAACAATACATGTTTTGCAGGAAACCACAAACATACACAGGTGAGGTAATTAGTGTTGCAGCAGAGCTGATTAAAGGCTGGTGCACACCAGAGCGGTTCTGGAGCGTTTTTAAAAACGCTAGCGCTTTGAAAACCGCTTGGCTAATGTATTTCAATGAGCTGGTGCACACCAGAGCGGTTCTGCTTGCAGGGGGAAAACCGCTTGGCTAATGAAAGTGAATGGGATGGTGCACACCAGAGCGGTTAATTTTTTCCACAAACGCAAACTCGGGGGGGCTGCAACATTTTTAGATTTCTGAGGCGTTTCTGCCTCAATGTTAAGTATAGGGAAGTGGAAAACCGCTCTGAAAAACGCTAGATCAGAGCGATTTTCCAGGCGTTTTTGTTACAGAAGCTGTTCAGTAACAGCATTACTGTAACAATATATGAAACCTGCTACACAAAAAAACGCTGCAAAAAACACTAGGCATGTTTAGAAAACCTCTCTAAATATGCCTAGAATCGCTCAGAAAATCTGCTTCAAAAACCTCTAACGTTTTGCGGATCTGCTAGAGGTTTTTGGTGTGCACTGGCCCTGACTACCTCTGTGGATTTCCACAAAACATGCGCTGTTGGTGGGCCTTGAGGACAGGGTTGGGGAACACTGAGTTAAGTGACTCATTCGTCTAAGGTAAACAATTAGTCTACCACGCGCTCAAATCCTAGTTGATAAAACTGTTTTATTGGATAAATTCCTCAGTAGAAATTGCAAAATGTACTAATATACTCACTCATACAATCTCCACCTCTCCCTCATTCATACAATAGAAGGGCCCTTCTGGATAAAAACAAAACTTAGAAATACATAAAAATAAATCAACCTAAAAAATGTTACTTCCAAAAAGAGTTAGAGCCTAATAATCCAAACAGGTATGTGGAAAAAAAGAGATTCCTTCTCGTATGGAGAATGTTCCTCAATACTGTTCTTTAGGGAGTGTCCTTATATAGTGTTCCATACGTATACAGTTTAAATCTTCATTCAATATGAATTGTTCATCTTATTTAAACATACTGAGTGCCAGTGCCAAACTCACGGTTTAGTCCGCTCACTTCCTCGGATATTGAAGAGCGCCCTCAGTGGTTTTTCTCACCGTCACGGGGCCGGGTCTGTTTGCTGTCAGACTTCACTCGTACGGCTCTCTTGCAGGTCTCCAAGTGCCGCCTACGTCACTTCCGTGTGCTCAACACAGTGATCCGCTCGCCGCACTTCCTGCCTCCTCTCGCTCGTATCGGGTTCATTCGGGTGACGTCACCACCTTTGAGTACGCTGGAGCTTACTGTACGGAATACCGCTGCGCGCTTCTACGATATTCTGTAGAAGCGCACAGCGGTATTCCGTACAGTAAGCAGTATCCAGAAGGGCCCTTCTATTGTATGAATGAGGGAGAGGTGGAGATTGTATGAGTGAGTATATTAGTACATTTTGCAATTTCTACTGAGGAATTTATCCAATAAAACAGTTTTATCAAACGGGATTTGAGCGCGTGGTAGACTAATTGTTTACATTTTTCTGGTTTTGTGAGGATTTAAGGGACTCCTCAGTCCTCCACGCTGCTGGTTGGAGTAAACGATCCCCTCTAGCACCTGATAAATTTTATATTGTCATTCGTCTAAGGGCCTGTTTCCACTGCATGCAGATTGGATGCACAAAAACTGACTCCAGCCTGCCAAAGGTAAGTTGCTGCCGCTATTGACACTCCATGGGGGGGGCCAGGAGACTCAGGCAGGCGGGAGGAAGGAAGGCAGGGGGGCAAATGAGGACATATGGGGGGCACCGGAGCACACATAAGGGGGCACAGAAAGACACATGGGGGCACATGAGCACACACAGGACACATGGGGGGGATGGGAGGACACACGGGGGCACAGGAGCACACATGAGGACACACAGGACATGTACAAGACGCTCCTGGAATATGGATGCACCAGGTTTAGTAGTTTTGTTTTCCCCTGGTTTTTGCCCTCTAAACCTGGGTGAGTCTTATATTCCGGAGCGTCTTATACGGCGCAAAATACGGTTTTGTGTAGCAGATTACAAATCCTGTTACAGTAAAAGCTGTTACTGAACAGCTTATGTAACAAAAACACCTGGAAGACCGCTCCTGATGTAGCGTTTTCCACAGCGGTTTGCGTTTTTCCTATAGTTGAGGACGAAACGCTTCTGCAAACCACAACGTGCAGCAGGAGGCACGTTTGCGGTTTGGGAAAAAAACTCAAACCGCTGGTGTGCACCATCCCATTGAAATACATTAGCCAAGCGGTTTCACAGGTGGATGCTGCTGGCGGATCGCTGCTAAAACCGCTCGGTGTGCACTGGGCCTTACAGACTGCAGGAATTCTTAGAGTCCTACTGCTCTCCCCCTGTTTTAGGGCTACAACCCACTAAAGTGTTTTGGGTTTTTTTGCATTTAGGTAGCGATTCAAAACGCTAGCGATTTCCCTGAATCAGAATCGTTTATTTCGCCAAGCATGATTGGGTCATGCCCGGAATTGGTTTTAGCATCACAGGGCAGCTCACAAAAAGAAAAAACTTACAGTGGAGACATAACGTAAAAACAGTGCACAACATTAAGTTACAGCACAAATATACAATACAAGGAAAAACCGTGAGGCAGTGTCACAGCAAGAACACCACAACATACTCAGAATAATCCCAGTACCGTAAACACTCTTGGGCCATGGGTGGTGGCGAGTACAAGTGTGAGGGGGGCACCATGGGATTTATAAGGAGTTCAATAGCCTCACCGCTGCGGGGAAGAAAATGTCTCTGTGCCTTGATGTCTTGGTGGGGATGGCCCGGAACCTCCGACCCGATGGGAGCCGTCGGAAGAAGCGATGACCTGGGTGTGATGGGTCATTGGCAATCTTTGCTGCTCTAGAGCACAACCTAGAGTTGTGGATGAGCTCCAGAGGGGGGAGGGGTTTCCCAATTTTCTCTGCTGATCTGATGACCCTCTGAATTTTGTATCTGTCGGTGGCGCCAGCGTACCATACGAGTATCGAGGTGCAGAGGACAGACTCTATGGTGGCGGAGTAGAACGATTTAAGGAGTTCTTGGGCCATACCAAACTTCTTTAGTTGGCGCAGGAAGAAGAGCCTCTGCTGTGCCTTCTTTTGGGTTGTGATGGTGTTCTTCTTCCAGCTCAGGTCGTCAGATATGGTTGTGCCCAGGAGTCGAACGCTGGAAACGATTTCAACTTCAGCCCCGTCAATGAGAATTGGGCGCAGGGTCGTCCTCTGCCTTCTGAAGTCAATGACCATCTCCACAGTTTTGGTGGTATTGAGCACCAACTTGTTTGCTCTGCACCAGTGGCAGATTCTATCCACCTCATCTCGGTAGGCCTGTTCATCGCCCTTGCTTACGAGGCCAACAATGGTGGTATCGTCGGCAAATTTGATGACCTTAACAGGGTTAACTTTTGAGGTACAGTTGTTGACATAGAGCGAGAACAGGAAGGGTGACAGTACACATCAGGACAGGACACATCCCTGAGGGGCTCCAGTGTTGGTAATCCTTGGCCTGAAATTCCACTGAAATGCTCAGCTAATGTTAATGCATGGACCAAATTCCACTGGAGCGATTGCGATTAGCAAAATCCCAATGCAGGACATGCAGCATTTTTTTGTGCGTTAGCGTTTCTGCAGTGTAAAGTATAAAAAAAATGCTCATGAATCGCTAAACAGATTGATTTGCTAGCATTTTAAATTGCTGCATACTGTAAAAAAACAAACCAAAAACTTACACTTTTTAAAATTGCTACCAAAATCGCCAGAAAAGGCTCATGAAATCTCTTACAAAAAGCTCATCAAAAATGCTAGCGATTGCGATCTGCATTGCGATTTGCGTTTTGTAGTGGGTTCCAGGCCTCAGATCAGATTTTAGTAGGAAACTCCACTCTTTAGAAGTCTGAGAGAATATCTTAAAGAGGAACTCCAGTGAAAATAATTTAATAAAAAAAAGTGCTTCATTTTTACAATAATTATGTATAAATGATTTAGTCAGTGTTTGCTCATTGTAAAATCTTTCCTCTCCCAGATTCACATTCTGACATGTATTACATGGTGACATTGTTACTGTGGGCAAGTTATGTAGCTGTTTCTAGCTGCTCTGGCTGTTACAGACAGCTTTAAACAGCCATTTCCTGTCTGTGAACATTGTTACATTGTGGCAGTTTGCCCAGAGTACCGCGGTATTCAGAGCCTCTTGTGGGAGGGGTTTCAGCACAAAATTAGTCACACAGCGCCCCCTGATGGTCTGTTTGTGAAATGCACTAGATTTGTCATGTAAAAGGGGGTATCAGCTACTGATTGGGATAAAGTTCAATTCTTGGTTGGAGTTTCTCTTTAAGATATGTCTATAAATCGTGCAGAACGAATATCTTAAGATGTGTCTATAAATCGTGCAGAACTGTCTCAGACGGTATTGTTACATTTCACTCAGACTCTTTAATTAATTGCGTGTGTGTAACCAGGAAGAGTGAATGCTGTGAATAAATGAAAAAAAAATGCTTCAACAAAGTTTTAAGGTTCCTTATATACTATATATTAAACTTGGCCGGGGCGGCTGCTTAAAGGACCGCATGAGGCGAGCATTGTGTACTGCGGGCCTTAATTTATTGGCAAGTGATCTGGCATGTCCGATCATCTCGTCTGACTGCGTTGTGTATTCCCTGCGTGGCCTCTCCTTGTGTGCTGCACATCATAGCTCTGCTTCCCTCCATAGTGACAGATCATAGTGGGCGATGTGTCTGTACAGCTTCAGCTATGAACTCTCGCCCAAGGGATCGTGGCACACTTATGCAGACAAGTATATATTTGTGTTGATTATATTATAAAATGCATAGGCCTTTTGGTGATTCTGATGTTTTTCTGTTTGAAGGGACCCTATGATGTTGTGGTTCTCCCTGGAGGTAACCTCGGAGCCCAGAATTTATCAGAGGTGATTGATTCTTCTGTGCTGTGTCTTATGAACTGATGCTGCTTTTATAAACCTAAAGCAATCTTAGAAAGCAGTAATGGTGATTGTATGCTTCTATCCAGTCTCCAGCAGTGAAGGCCGTGTTGCAGGAACAGGATTCCAAGAAAGGTCTGATTGCCGCTATCTGCGCAGGTATGAAAATATATTTTAATCTGGTGTCCTCTTAAAGTGAATACAAGGTGAGAGGGAAATGGAAGCTGCCATATTTAAGTATTGCTAGTTGCCTGGCTGCCCTGCTGATCCTCTGCATCTAATACTTTTAGCCATAGACCCTGAACAAGCATGCAGCAGATCAGACCACTGACAAGATTATCTGCATGCTTGGTTCTGGTGTGATTCAGACACTACTGAAGCCAAATAGATCAGCAGGGCTGCCGGGCAACTGGTAATGTTTTAATAGGAAATATCACTCACCTCATGTTAACTTTAAAGTTCAACTCTATGTACACATTTTTAACGTATTGTAAGAGCTCAATTGTAGAGCTCACACTTTTTTTTTGTTGTTGTTGTCTTCGTACAATCGTCTTGATTAGCTGAAGACAAATCACTTTTTTCAAAATTGTCGCCAGCCATGTCCTGCAGCATAGATGTAGAAATATGTTGCTGCTTTATGAATCAATAATGAAAGCATCCCGCTCATAGTGCCTGGTGTTTAAGCACTGCCATAGGCAAGATAATTGGGGTTGATACTCACTGCTCCCTGCCACTCTTTTCCATAGTGTAGTGTGGTGTGCAGGTTCCTTGACCTGCCAGACATCTGTTTCTATTCACTGGTGGGACTGCAGCACTGCAATATATTTCTAGTGGTTCTAGCTCCTACAGACTATACACCAGGTGGCATGTGCACATCTCATCACTAGTGTGTGCATTCAGAGTCCAGGTATGCTTGTGGTGAACGATATTCTGTAGAAGACCTTTACATTTAAAGGGAACCTTAACTGAGAGAGTTATGAATGTTTCCTTTTAAACAGTGCCAGCTTGTTAGTCCTGGTGATCTCTTTGGCTGCAGTAGTGGCTGAATCACACACCTGAAACAAGCATGGAGGTAAACCAGTTCAGTCAGAGCACCTGATCTGCATGCTTGTTGAGGGGCTGTGGCTAAAAGTATTAGAGACACAGGATCAGGAGAAGAGTCGGGCAACTGGTAAGGCTTATTTTAAAAGGAAAAATCCATATCCTTCTCAGTTTAGGTTTTCTTTAAGCTTGCAGAGGCAGGGTTCTCTGCCCCACAGTTTCTTGTAATTGCCTTATGTTTTGTTAGATGCTGCATTTGTTATTGTCATACATGTATTTGCCACATGTGTAATACACACTCATGCTCTTATCTTACCTTGTACGATGACGCACAAAATGATGGCACTATATAAATCCTTTAATAGTAAATTTAGTATTCTGTCAAAAACGACTAAAACAAAACTATATGCTTAACACGCTGTTGCTATTTCAGGCCCCACTGCTCTTCTGGCTCATGGAATTGGATTCGGAAAGAATGTCACCACTCACCCTCTGGCCAAGGATAAGATGATGAATGGAGGTAATTGCCTTTTTGTTTAAAATGACCAATCATGCATAATTGCATAGACCTATATATCATTTACAGCCAGCAGGGAGAGCTGCTGAGCAAATGGTCCAAAACAGGCTTCAGTTTACAATTCTGTTACATTGTCACCAGTCTAGTGTTAAAGGGGCACTACAGCGAAAAACTGTAAAATTTAAAATATGTGCAAACCTATATAAATAAGTACTTTTTTTTTTTTTTTTTTTTCCCCAGAGTAAAATGAGCCATAAATTACTTTCTCCTATGCTGCTGTCACTTACAGTAGGTAGTAATCTGACAGCAGTGACAGGTTTTGGACTAGTCCATCTCTCTCTTTATAGGGGATTCTCAGGGATATATTTTCAAAAGCACTTAGTGAATGGCAGTCGCTCTGTCTAACTGCCAAAAAACGGTGTAGGGAGCAGGGAAGCTGGCCAACATTGTTTAAATCTTTTTTTTTTCAGGAATATCTTTATAAAGAATAAAAGCCTTGCTGAGAATCCCCTATGAAGAGATGGACTAGTCCAAAACCTGTCACTTCTGTCAGATTTCTACTGCCTACTGTAAGTGACAGCAACATAGGAGAAAAGTAATTTATGGCTCATTTTACTTTGGAAAAAATGTATGTTTGCACATTTTAAATTTTACAGTTTTTGCTGTAGTGCCCCTTTAACTGATAGTATTTGCATATATGACCCATTCCCAGCCACCAAAATAACATTTTCAATAGGAGAGCAGCCATGACATCTTTCATAGTTTTGTCCCGCCATTAGGCTAAGAAAGGGTGCTATATTGATCTACTTCTAGTTTCTTAGCTGCATTGTTGTTGATCCATCTTATAATGCTTAGGCTGGGACCAAACTTTTTACATTTGAGCATGCACTGTAAAGTGCACGTTTCCCACCATACTTTGTACAGCACCACGGAATACAGTGATGGGAAAAACTATTTGCCCCTTCCTGATTTCTTATTCTTTTGCATGTTTGTCACACTTAAATGTTTCTGCTCATCAAAAACCGTTAGCTATTAGTCAAAGATAACATAATTGAACACAAAATGCAGTTTTAAATGATGGTTTTTATTATTTAGTAAGAAAAAAAACTCAATCTACATGGCCCTGTGTGAAAAAGTGATTGCCCCCCTTGTTAAAAAAAAAAAATAATAACTTAAAGAAAACCTGAACTGAAAATTAAGTCAAAATAAGCATACACAAGTCATACTTGCCTCCCATGTAGTCTACACCTCAGTGTCTTTCTCCTCTCCCGAGTCCTGTTTGTTCACGGTGATCAAGGGAATTTTCCGTCCTCCATTTTGAAAATTGCCAATACCCCATAACCGCTTCCTGGTCAGCACACAGTTAAACTGTAACATCGCCCACTTGAGCCATAGGGAAACATGGACATTACCTGGTACATCAGTTTTCCTCTCAGCTATAACTGACAGCAACTGATATTTTACTGACAGCAACTGATATATTTCAGATCTGACAAAATATTGTCAGAACTGGACGGGATTATTGTCAGAAGAAAATGGTGAGCTTCTGAGAGGAACTGATGGCAAGGTAACTGTGTAATGTTCATTTGAAGGTACCTCATGTGTTTATTTTAAATATTTTTACTCAGTACAAGTTCTTTTAAGTAAAAAAAAAAAAGATTTTTACTCACCTGGGGCATCCCTCAGCCCCCTGAAGCTGTATGGTGCCCTCGCAGCCTCGCTCCGATACTCCTGTCCCCACTGGTGGCTACTTCTGGGTTTGGCGACAGCCGCCGACAGCCTGGGAATGCGAGTGATTTCTGCGTGCCCAGCCGCTATATCACAATCTATGCTGTTATAGTGTATAACCTATACGCTATAGCAGCATAGAGGGTGATCTAGTGGCTTGGAACGCGGAGACTCACTCCCGTTCCCAGCCTGTCGGCGGCTGTCGCCGAACCCGGAAGTAGCCGCCAGTGGTCCCCAGGAGGATCGGAGCGCGGCTGCGAGGGCACCATACAGCTTCAGGGGGCTGAGGGATGCCCCAGGTGAGTACATTTTTTTTTTTTTTTTTTTTTTTTTTTTTTTTTTTTACTTAAGTATCCCTTTTAGGGCTCGTTTCCACTATAGCGAATCCGCATGCGGGCACTGCACGCGGATTCGCATAGGCAATGTAAGTGGATGGGACCGTTTCCACTTGTGCGGCTGCGGGAGCGTTTTTTGGTGCGGCAGAAATCTGCACGGCAGAGCCGTCAGATTTCGCGTGCAGAAGGAATGTGCGCGAATCGCCGCTAATGTATCTAATAGGGAAATCGCATGCGGGGTGACCATGCGTTTTTTTTGCCGCGAAATCGCATGCGATTTCGCATAGGTATTAATGTTAATTTACACAGGTAGTGACATGGTTAAATTCGCATATACCTTACCTATGCGGAATCGCATGCAAAATCGCGGCAAAAACGCATGCGGAATCGCACCCGCATGCGATTTCGTCCGCGGTGGAATGCAGGCGATTCCGCACCGCACTAGTGGAAACGAGCCCTCAACTGTGGTTCATCACACCAGAGTTCAATTTCTGTAGTCACCCCCAGGCCTTATTACCGCCATACCTGTTTCAATCAAGAAATCACTTAACCACCCTGGCGTTCTATTAAGATCGCCAGGGCGGCTGCGGGAGGGTTTTTTTTAAATAAAAAAACAAAAACAAAACTTTTTCATGCAGCCAACTGAAAGTTGGCTGCATGAAAGCCCACTAGAGGGCGTTCCGGAGGAGTTCTTCTGATCGCCTCCGGCGGCCAGAAGTAACACGGAAGGCCGCAATGAGTGGCCTTCCGTGTTTTGCTTACTTCGTCGCCATGGCGACGAGCGGAGTGACGTCATGGACGTCAGCCGACGTCCTGACGTCAGCTGCCTCCGATCCAGCCCTTAGCGCTGGCCGGAACTATTTGTTCCGGCTGCGCAGGGCTCAGGCGGCTGGGGGGACCCTCTTTCGCCGCTGCTCGTGGTGGATTGCCGCAGAGCGGCGGCGATCAGGCAGCACACGTGGCTGGCAAAGTGCCGGCTGCGTGTGCTGCTTTTTATTTCATTAAAATCGGCCCGGCAGGGCCTGAGCGGCACCCTCTGGCGGTAATGGACGAGCTGAGCTCGTCCATACCGCTAAGGTGGTTAAATAGGAGCTATCTGACACAGAGAAGTAGACCAAAAGCACCTCAAAAGCTAGACATCATGCCAAGATCCAAAGAAATTCAGGAACAAATGAGAACAAAAGTCATTGAGATCTATCAGTCTGGTAAAGGTTATAAAGCCATTTCTAAAGCTTTGGGACTCCAGCGAACCACAGTGAGAGCCATTATCCACAAATGGCAAAAACATGGAACAGTGATGAACCTTCCCAGGAATGACCAACCGGCCGACCAAAATTACCCCAAGAGCGCAGAGAAAGCTCATCCGAGAGGCCTCAAAAGACCCCAGGACAACATCTAAAGAACTGCAGGCCTCACTTGCCTCAATTAAGGTCAGTGTTCACGACTCCACCATAAGAAAGAGACTGGGCAAAAACTGCCTGCATGGAAGATATCCAAGGCGCAAACCACTTTTTAAGCAAAAACATTAAAGGAATACTATCGATGTATGCATTTATTTTTAAATGCTGTATGTTGTAGCACACATTAGGACAAGTACTAGGAGCAATTTGATTCCTCACACAGCTGTTCCTCTCAGCTGTAAAATCCTCCTTCAGTTTTGGCCGTCAGTGTTTGATACAAATGTATCTATATGCTGAGGGCTCCCAGAGGGCTAAGCCCATGTCTGCACAGGGGAGTTGCTATCAACTCCTCAGTTTATAGTTTAATTATCACCTTGCTGAAAGAATCTTATTGATATGGTGGTAAGGGGTTAAAGATTCTAGCAATGTGTGTTTATTATCTTTGCTTCTCTTGACTGATAAAGATACTAATAATGCTAATTGTAAACAGTGGTCTGCCCCTCTCAGCAGCTTGTAAAGTGGATGCAGCCTGGAGTGAATCACCACAAGCAGGCAGCCAGACTGAGTGTAAACACAGACTATTGTTTATAGCTAGTTATATTCCAGCAATATTCCAGCTCATTTAGTTACCTGTTACCACCTCAGATCAGCCTATTTCTCCTCATGTCTCCTGCATGCTGTGAGTGACACAGTGAAATATATTTGTGAGCTGTGTGACAGAGTAACCAAGCAGCTCAGGGTGACCCAAACTACTATGAGCTGTGTGAGAAATGAATTTTTAAGCAGGGATAGCAAGAGAGAGACCTGGGTGAATAAAGTGCCCCTAGCACTAGTGGTAATGTGTACACTAATATACAGTATTAAAAAAAAAAGTCGTTTCAATCGATAGTACTCCTTTAAGGCTTGTCTCAACTTCGCTAAAAAAACATCTCAATGATTGCCAAGACTTTTGGAAAAATACCTTGTGGACCGACGAGACAAAAGTTGAACTTTTTGGGAAGGTGCGTGTCCTGTTACATCTGGCGTAGAAGTAACACAGCATTTCAGCAAAAGAACATCATACCAACAGTAAAATATGGTGGTAGTAGTGTGATGGTCTGGGGTTGTTTTGCTGCTTCAGGACCGTGAAGGCTTGCTGTGATAGATGGAACCATGAATTCTATGGTCTACCAAAAAATCCTGAATGGGAATGTCCGGCCATCTGTTCGTCAACTCAAGCTGAAGCGATCTTGAGTGGTGCAGCAGGACAATGACCCAAAACACACCAGCAAATCCACCTCTGAATGGCTGAAGAAAAACAAAATGAAGACTTTGGAGTGGCCTAGTCAAAGTCCTGACCTGAATCCTATTGAGATGTTGTGGCATGACCTTAAAGCGGTTCATGCTAGAAAACCCTCAAAGCTGAATTGCAACAATTCTGCAAAGATGAGTGGGCTGTAAAAGACTCGTTGCAAGTTATCGCAAACGCTTGATTGCAGTTATTGCTGCTAAGGGTGGCCCAGTTATCAGGTTCAGGGGGCAATTTCTTTTTCACACAGCGCCGTGTAGGTTTTGAGTTTTTTTTTTTTTTCTCACTAAATATTAAAAACCATCATTTAAAACTGCATTTTGTGTTCAATTATGTTATCTTTGACAGTTAACGGTTTTTGATGAGCAGAAACATTTAAGTGTGACAAACATGCAAAAGAATAAAAAATCAGGACAAATGGTTTTTCACATCACTGTATAATGCTTAGGCTGGGACGAAACTTTTTACATTTAGCATGCACTGTAAAGTGCACGTTTCTCACCATACTTTGTACAGCACCACGGAATATGTTGGCGCTTTATAAATCAATAATAATAATACACTGCCGGCACTCTAAGAATCGCACACAGTGTGCTGCTTATTTAAAGTGAACCTAAGATGGTTCACTATCGCTAATTTATACAGTACTTACCCGAAATGTCCTCCAGCCCCATGAGCAGCACTGAGTCCCTCGCTGTCCTCTTAGACTCCTTCGTTCATCCGCTATGACTCCCGGCAGTCGTGGGCTGGGCCATGCGCGCACCTCTTGTCACGCTCCCGTGCCCTGGAGCGTCCTGTGCAGCCGAGTCATGCGTGCGCTCAAGCCCATGACTGACCGGATTACCGGGATTCGTACCACCAGAATAGAGGGGCTGAAGAGGATGACGAAGGAAGCCATAGTGCTTATGGGGCTTTTGGAAGCCCCAGGTAGGTATAAATTAGCAATAGCGTACCATCTCTGGTACATTTTACATACAGTGGCTTGCAAAAGTATTCGGCCCCTTGAAGTTTTCCACATTTTGTCACATTACTGCCACAAACATGAATCAATTTTATTGGAATTCAACATGAAAGACCAATACAAAGTGGTGTACACGTGAGAAGTGGAATGAAAATCATACATGATTCCAAACATATTTTTTTTACAAATGACTGCAAAGTGGGGTGTGCATAATTATTCAGCCCCCTGAGCTAATACTTTGTAGAACCACCTTTTGCTGCAATTACAGCTGCCAGTCTTTAGGGTACGTCTCTACCAGCTTTGCACATCTAGAGACTGAAATCCTTGCCCATTCTTCTTTGCAAAACAGCTCCAGCTCAGTCAGATTAGATGGACAGCGTTTGTGAACAGCAGTTTTCAGATCTTGCCACAGATTCTCGAATGGATTTAGATCTGGACTTTGGCTGTGACATTCTAACACATGGATATGTTTTGATTTAAACCATGCCATTGTTGCCCTGGCTTTATGTTTAGGGTCGTTGTCCTCCTGGAAGATGAACCTCCACCCCAGTCTCAAGTCTTTTGCAGACTCCAAGAGGTTTTCTTTCAAGATTGCCCTGTATTTGGCTCCATCCATCTTCCCATCAAATCTGACCAGCTTCCCTGTCCCTGCTGAAGAGAAGCACCCCAGAGCATGATGCTGCCACCACCATATTTGACAGTGGGAATGGTGTGTTCAGAGTGATGTGCAGTGTTTCCGCCACACATAGCGTTTTGCATTTTGGCCAAAAGTTCCACTTTGGTCTCATCTGACCAGAGCGCCTTCTTCCACATGTCTGCTGTGTACCCCACGTGGCTTGTGGCAAACTGCAAACGGGACTTATGCTTTTCTGTTACCAATGGCTTTCTTCTTGCCACTCTTCCATAAAGGCCAACTTTGTGCAGTGCACGACTAATAGTTGTCCTGTGGACAGATTCCCCCACCTGAGCTGTAGATCTCTGCAGCTTGTCCAGAGTCACCATGGGCCTCTTGACTGCATTTCTGATCAGCGCTCTTTGTTTGGCCTGTGAGTTTAGGTGGATGGCCTTGTCTTGGTAGGTTTACAGTTGTGCCATATTCCTTCCATTTCTGAATGATCGCTTGAACAGTGCTCCGTGGGATGTTCAAGGCCTTGGCAATCTTTTTGTAGCCTAAGCCTGCTTTAAATTTCTCAATAACTTGATCCCTGACCTGTCTTGGACCTGTCTGGTGTGTTCTTTGGACTTCATGGTGGTGTTGCTCCCAATATTCTCTTAGACAACCTTTGAGGTCGTCACAGAGCAGCTGTATTTGTACTGACATTAGATTACACACAGGCGCACTCTATTTAGTCATTAGCACTCATCAGGCAATGTCTATGGGCAACTGACTGCACTCAGACCAAAGGGGGCTGAATAATTACGCACACCCCACTTTGCAGCTATTTATTTGTAAAAAATGTTTGGACTCTTATGATTTTCATTCCACTTCTCACGTGTACACCACTTTGTATTGGTCTTTCAAGTGAAATTCCAATAAAATTCATTCATGTTTGTTGCAGGATTATGACAGTGGAAAACTTCAAGGGGGCTGAATACTTTTGCAAACCACCGTACATGGGAATGTGATTTATGTATTGCGTCTCAGACCCATCTTGGAACAAGTAAGTTGGTATGGTCAATGAAATGCAAATTTCGAGTTGATGCAGCATTATTTTGTATGCAGCTTCAACCTAAATCAAATGTTGCGGAGGTAAAATTTGAATGGTCCATTTTCAAGCTGCACACATTTGCAAAATGCTGCATCACCTCGAAATTATTTACATCTCATTGAAATTGACCAGTTGAATTCCATCATGATGAGCTTTAGGGCATGTTTCCACTACACGCAGATTCTGCATGCAGAAAACTGACTCCAATGAATGTCTATGGGCCTGTTTCCACTGAACGCGATTTTACTGATGCAGATTTCCCATAGGTATTAATTGGAGTCAGTTTTCTGCATGCAGAATCTGCGTGTAGTGGAAACAGACCCTTAACCTTTTGCCGACCACGTCACACCGATGGGCGTGGCGGCAGCCCCAGGACTGCCCAACGCCGATTGACGTAAAGTCCTGGGGCTCGGTTTTGAATGAGATCACGCTCATTCTCGGAGGGCGGAGCTCCGCCCCCTCTTCAGTCTCTGAGCGGCTATTGCCGCTCGGGAGACTGTTAGACGGCGTAATCGCCGCCTAATTACCCGTACAGCGCTGCGATCAGCTGCAGCGCTGTACTGGGGACAGCCGTGTGACACAGCTGTCCCTCCGTGTGACACAGCTGTCCCTCCTGAGCCACAGAGGTGATCGGCTGTCATAGGCTGAAGCCTATGACAGCCGATCACAGGGATTGGCTGGCGGAGAGAAAGGGAGGGGGGTATACATCAGAAAAAAAAAAAAACTTTTTAACAAAAACAAACACAAATAAACAAACACTTTTGATCAGACCCCACCAACAGAGAGCTCTGTTGGTGGGGAGAAAAGGGGGGAGGAATCACTTGTGTGCTGTGTTTTGCGGTCCTGCAGCTTGGCCTTAAAGCTGCAGTGGCCAATTTAATGAAAATGTGCCTGGTCTTTAGGGGGGTTTAACACGGCAGTCCTCACGAGGTTAATTGGTCCATTTTCAAGCTGCATATATTTGCATACAAAATTTGCTTAATCCTGCATCAACTCTGAATTATTTGCAGCTCCTGGACTATTCCTACTCTGTAAGGTGTTCTGCACTTCCCTTACCATTAATCAATATTTATTTATATTCATTATAAGCTACAAATACAATGGTCATGTAGCAATGGTATGCTAATTTGCAATGGTCAAATATTTGTCTGTACATGAGGCAACCCATCAGGAAATATAGAATTTGAGAATTTTGTTTAATTTTTTTTTTATTTAATGTAGAGCACTACAAATACTCAGAAAATCGAGTGGAGAAGGATGGCCATATTCTCACCAGCCGCGGACCTGGAACAAGCTTTGAGTTTGGCCTGGCAATTGTAGAAGAATTAATGGGGAAAGATGTTGCAGCTCAAGTCAAGGCCCCACTTGTTCTGAAAGATTAAGATTACCAATTGATTGGTTTGCATCACATTTCTGGTCCTTGTTTAATAACCAATTTTTTCACTGATGTGTCCTTTCAAAGCTGTATAGACTGACTTAAAATGGATATGGGCTCATCTATGAAGCAACGGAATTGTGCATAGAAGCTGCATTTTGTGCTCTGGGAGATATAAAGTTTGAGTGTTGTTGTGTACAATAGAGTACTTTCAAATTTGTCGATACATGAGGACTGAATACAGTACCAAAGCAGATGTTCCCCAGAAGATTAATTTGCTCTATCAGTTATAATAGATGCAAAACTAATTGCACTCAGATGGCACTTAAGACTTTTCTTGTCGGATTCAAAATAAATCTCTTGAAAAGAATTTGTTTTTTGCAGTAATTTTTGTGTGCTAAAGTACACCCAAGGTGACATGGTGAGATACATTTGTATGTACCAGTGCCAAGCATACAAATAACTAGGCGGTGCTAATTTTTTTTTTCTCTGCCTGAAAGTTTACTACAATATATTATCTTGTTATAGTAAACTAAATGTCCAGGTCCCGGCCAAGTGCCATTATAAGTAAATGGGAGTAAAGACTGGTATAGTAAACTCTAATAGAATAGAGCAGCCTTTCTCAACCTTTCTACCCTGGAGGAACCCTGCAAATAACTTTGGGATCTCAAGGAGCCCCTGCAAACCATTTTTTGATCTCGAGGAACCCCTGTATTTTTCAGGAGGCATGGTCTTCACAAGTAGGTGTGGCTGCTTATTTCACTACCCCTATTACACTGCCACTCATTATACTGTCTCCTGAGCCCCCAATTTAGTGCTTCTTGTTACAATACCACCTATTATAGTGTGCTCTGTTATACTTCCCACACGATAGGGGAGAATGCCAAAGAACCCCTGCATAGTACTCAAGGAACCCTGGGGTTCCAGGGAACCCTGGTTGAGAATGCCTGGAATAGAGCTTCTAATATAGTTAACCTGTTTTTTGGCCCTTGCGGTATTCTGTATAAGGCTATAGTGGAAATTGGGTTGGCGCATGCGTCATACATACGTTAAAGACCCAGGAGCCGCGGTTGGTTGGTGGACTGGCAGCCTGATCACTATGTGGACACTACTCTGGGCCTGCGTGGATTACTGGTGAAACCTATGCTGCCTGTTCCTATCATCCAGGCTGCCCATAAAGGTGGACCGAGGAGCGTACTATCAGTACTGTACTTGCAGTAACTGGTGAAACCTATGCTTCCTGTTAAGATGCTCCCTGATTACTGATTCTTGTGCATGGCTGCAACTCTACAGTATCATCCAAGCTGCCCAGAAATGTGGACAGAGGAGCACACTATCAGTACTGTACCTGCATTAACTGGTGAAACCTATGCTTCCTGTGCAAGCTGTTGATGATGAATGCCTGCATATTGAGCACTGTGCATTTTGATCTAGTTTAAACACTATCTGTGTGCTCTTGCTAAAATATTGGAAAGAAAAAAATGACTCCCAATTAATGACTGAATTAAAATACAGTACGATAGTATACTTTATGTGCTCTGAGTGACAATTTTTGATACAGTAATCTACTTTGCCTGGTCCCTTGGAGTTTAATATAAAGGGATTCTAGTGTGTTAAGGTAAGTGTCCGTTTCTCTCCCGTCGGAACCTACCCACAGTGGTGGCTGGATAGTGTAATGGTTAAGGGCTTAGCCTCTGACACAGGAGACCAGGGTTCGAACCTTGGCTCTGCCTGTTCATTAAGCCAGCACCTATTCAGTAGGAGACCTTTGGCAAGTCTCCCTAACACTGCTACTGCCTATAGAGCGCGTCCTAGTGGCTGCAGCTCTGGCGCTTTGAGTCCGCCAGGAGAAAAGCGCGATTTAAATGCTGTGTTCTGTGTTTCTGTGTTTGTCATAACCCTCACTAATAAGGAATTATAGTTTGCGTACAGGGGATTAAAGAAAAAATGGTCCATAGTTCTTATATTTTGGCTGTGGAGCACAGACTGTGTGAAAGACTGTATCATTCATACTTGACAATACAACATTAGAGGGAGTCTAAAGTGAGAATAAAAAAAACTGATACTCGCCTAAGGAGAGTGAAGGCTCTGGGTCCTATAGAGCCTTTCTGTTCTCCCGCTCCCTGTGTTCCCCATTAGCAGACTATGACCGTTCGGTTGTAGACTTTTTCAGGTTGGGCTGGCTTCAGCAGTCTTCGGATGCATGTGCGAGTACCCACTCGGGCATGCACAGTACAGAGCCGCCGGGCTTCAGGAGCCTGAGTGCTTCCGATGATTCCAAAGTCTCCCGTGGCGGGAGATTCAAACAGAGGAGCCTGTGGGGGAACAAAGAGACTGGCAGGAGAACGGGAAGGCTCTGTAGGACACAGAGCCTTTCCTTAGATGAGCTTTTTTTTTTTTTTTTTTTTTTTTAGTCTCTCTCTTCAGTATCACTTTAAACCTACTTTTTTTTTTTTTTTAGCTTTTTAAAAAGAAAATAAAACTGATAAAGTGTTGCAGGAGTAGGATGATCGATACTGATCTAACTTATCACTTTATTCTCATCTCAGGTTTACTTTATAGACTCCAATAGTCAGTTTGGCCAAATAAGCAGCCATTATAAGTTTCCTGTTTGGGAAGAACCATAAACTGTAATGAGTAGAGAGACTACCTGTAACGATTGGGGAATTATTTCCGTGGTCAGCGCACAGGATGCGTGCCGACACTACGGAAATCCTCCACGCGTGTAAATTGAGAGAACCCAGCTATGGTGCTATGCACCTGTAGAGGGAGATTCCCACCGCAGATGGAGCTGTGGAGTGCAGACGAACACAGCCTCTGCACTGCCACAGACGCCAGTTGGGAATTGTATGAGTTGGAGCAATGTAGGGCTGGGTAGCCCTAAAAGAGAGAGCACAGAGACAGAATGAATGTGTGTTCAATCTAGTCGCCACCCAGCGACGGTGAATACACATCAGCAGAAACAAATTAAGAATGCAATCGCAAGAGTGGCGATTGCCAAAAGCGACACAAGACTGAGCAGGACAGAACACGAGAGTATCAAAAGGCACAGCAAGCAACAGCAATCAGACATTCAGAACAAGGAAAATAACAAACGCTAACTAAATGCGAACACCGCACTCATTCAAAACAGCGAACGCGTTTAAGCACGATCACTGCGCGTTAGGTGCCCAGTGATAAGCGTGCCACCCTAACTAACCAAAGTAACACAAAATAGAGAACGTAAACGGTTACCTCACTGAGCCTACTGCAAGCGTTTGTACAAGACAGACAGATGAAGCAGCCAGAAGCAACCGCAGCTCTGGCAAACACTCCCAGACAGAATGATTTCCTGTCGACCGCCGCTGGCGACAAGACCATTGCGAAAGAACAAGGCAATACAGATAATACAACCTGACTGCACTAGCAGGGATGCCTAGTGCAGTCCCCAGGAATTACTCTAAGATAAAATTAGCAAACAAGCAAGGCTGATACTCTAGGAGAGTTAGCAGGAACAAACCTTCATGACCAGCAAGGGATTCTGGGAGAACATGGTATTTATACTGCAAGCCCTCAAAGAAGGCAGCTAGGCAATTTGCATGACAAGTGTATGCAAATTCCTCAGCAGAGCAATTCTGAAACTTGCAAAACGAAGATTCAGACCTAAAGAATGGACAAACAGCTGTCTCAAATATGAAACCTGGTGCATCTATAGAGCAGGGGAATCTTATGGTCCTTTCCCCTTCCTCCCCCAGACTGTCTAAATTTCACTGCCCAGCTAAACTAACTCCTTTCCTCATTACCTACACTAAGCTACACTGTCCCCACAACCGACACTAAATACTAATACATTATTTATCCAACATTTATAATACTTGCAGAGGCGTGCTTCCAGGGACACAGGATCACAGGGCTGCTGTAGGTCTGGAACCATGGAGTCTCCAGGTCCTCTTCAGTGGCAGGGTCTCTCATCAGCAGCGGTAGAGGAGCCAGGAGCTGGAGGTTCCCATGTGGTGTGAACCCTGATCACAGATGGGAGCTTAAAGGCATACTATTGATTGAAACGACTTTTTTTTTTTTAATACTCTATATTAGTGTACACATTACCACTAGTGCTAGGGGCACTTTATTTATTCTCCCAGGTCTCTTTCTCGCTATCCCTGCTTAAAAATTAATTTCTCACACAGCTCATAGTAGTTTGGGTCACTCTGAGCTGCTTGGTTACTCTGTCACACAGCTCACAAATATATTTCACTGTGTCACTCACAGCATACAGCAGACATGAGGAGAAATAGGCTGATCTGAGATGGTAACAGGTAACTAAATGAGCTGTAATATTGCTGGAATATAACTAGCTAAAGAAATAGTCTGTGTTTACACTCAGACTGTGAGGTGATTCACTCCAGGCTGCATCCACTTTACAAGCTGCTGAGAGGGGCAGACCACTGTTTACAATTAGCATTATTAGTATCTTTATCAGTCAAGAGAAGCAAAGATAATAAACACACATTGCTAGAATCTTTAACCCCTTACCATCATATCAATAAGATTCTTTCAGCAAGGTGATAATTAAACTATAGGAAACTGAGGAGTTGATAGCAACTCCCCTGTGCAGAGATATGGTCTAGCCCTCTGGGAGCCCTCAGTATTAGATACATTTGTATCCAACACTGACGCCAAAACTGACTGAGGATTTTACAGCTGAGAGGAACAGCTGTGGGAGGAATCAAAATTATCCTAGCACTTGCCCTAATGTGTGCTACAACATACAGCATTTAAAAATAAATGCATACATCGATAGTATTCCTTTAAGTGCCGCTCATCAACCCTCTGAGTATGTGGGTAAGAGGCAGCCCAGCAGAAACGGTCCGGTCTCTGGCAAAGCAGTCACAGAGGTGGTGGGAGTGGTTTCAGACTTGGTGCGCCAGCGAGTGCAGGATTCCCGGGGTGCAACGCTCATCAGACCTGCAGTCCAGGAACATCGGGCTAGGTCTTGTCAGAGGTGGTGGTCAGTGGCTGCAAACTTTGTGCGCAGTGAGTGCAGGATCCCTGGGGCTGCCGCTCATCACACCTGCAGGCTAAGAGCATCGGGCTGGGTCTCCGGCGAAGTAGCGTCAGAGGTGGTGGAGCAGCTGCAAACTTTGTGCGCAGCGAGTGCAGCCTAGGCCAGGAACATTGGCCGGGTCTCCGGCAGTGTGGTGACAGCGGTGGTGAAGTGGCTGCAGACAGGGTGTGCCACTTATCAGCAAGTGAAGCTGTGATCAATCGCTGGATGATGCAGGACTCTGAGCCAGCGGCTGGATAGGTGAGGGCTTCTGCTATGTCCTGCACCTGCGGGACCACTGTCCGAACCTTTGGACTATAAGACGCAGTGACTTTTCTCCCCACTTTTGGGGGAGAAAAAGTGTGTCTTATAGTCTGAAAAATACGGTATTTAAAACTGATTGCAAAGTTTCTACAACACCACGCTGCCATCAACACACTCTCCCAAACACAGGTATTGTTACCACAATCTATCTGGTGTTTTCAAAGTGGGGAGACATGAAGGTATTTGGAGTTAGGTGACATTCAGGCCTCAGAGGCACTAAGATTGGTCAGTCTCACCAGAGATCAGAGGACTTCACTGCGTCGATCTTCACCCACTGACATGCCGGACAAACACAAGCAGCAGCTTCCTGTCTTGCCCTCTCCAGCATGTGTGCATTTCTTCACCGGGTCTCCAGCTAGCATCCAAGGAACGGACAAATACTGTATATACTCGACTATAAGTTGAGAAATTTTAGGTCTGTATGATCTACTGCAGCGAAAGGGAATCTTAACTGAGAGGGATATGGATGTTTCCTTTTAAACAATACCAGTTGCTTGTCAGTCCTGCTGATCTCTGGCTGCAGTAGTGGCTGAATCGCACACCTGAAACAAGCATGCAGCTAATGCAGTCTGACCAGTCAGAGCACATGATCTCCATGCTTGTTGAGGGGCTGTGGCTAAAAGTATCAGAGACACAGGATCAGGAGGAGAGTCAGGCAACTGGTATTATTTTAAAAGGAAAAATCCATATGCTGGAAGCAGGAGATTTGGGCGCATGAGACAAGTGGACAAAAAGGGCACCGCCATTCACTCCCATTATAAATATCGTTTAATGGGCAGCGAACAGGGAAAAAAGGGCTCCGGAGATTAACGTTTTACAAACGGCACCTGGAGATTTTTAATGTTTCATAACTGTGCTTGTGATGATTTAACTTTACAAAATAAGCCCGTGACGAATTAACGTTTATAAAATTACTAAACATATTTATCCTATTTAATTAAAACATTATTTAACGTTTTAACCCTTACTGTTTGTATAACATTATTCACAAAATAAAGCGATCAGTACCTAACGTAAATTGCAATATATTTTTTACAATCACTATTTGTAAAACATTTCTAAAACATTATCCACCCCAAAAAATGATTTAAATGTTTTTATTTACATTTTTTATTTATTAATGTTAGTAAAACATTATTATCCATAGGGGGTCTTAGGTTTAAGCACCACCTAGGGAGTCTTAGGTTTAGGCACCACCAGGGGGTCTTAGGTTTAGGCACCACCAGGAGGGTCTTAGGTTTAGGCACCACCAGGGGGGGGGAGGGCTTAAGTTTAGGCACCACCAGGGGGTCTAGGGGTTAGGGATACGTACAGGGAGGGCTTTGGGTGGTTAGTTTTAGGTACCACCAGGGGGGTCTTAGGTTTAGGCACCACCAGGGGGGTCTTAAGTTTAGGCACCACCAGGGGGTCTAGGTGTTAGGGATAGGTACAGGGAGGGTTCTGTGTGAGAGTAGGGTTAGGTATAGTTTTAGTACAATTTTAATAATACTAATCAACAGTTATTATGAATGTACTTATATTAATAGTATTGTTATAAACAATATCTTCACATTTTATTATAATAAACGATAAATCAAGAATATTCATAACAATATATAATTATGTTTAAACTAATATTACTGTTTTTTAACAAACGTAATTATAAGTTTCAGTTTAGAAACAGGGAAGATAAACGTTTAAGAATTGCCGATTTCATACACATTATTTAATGATTTATAAATTGTTAAAACACTATTTGTAAACAAAATTCTACACAATATTTTTATAAACGATAATACTGCTTATCGTTTACACCACGCGCCCTTTTTTCCCCGACGCCCTTTTTTTATGTACGCCCATATGCTTCTCAGTTCAGTAGAGATGGGAAGTTCGGATCTTTTAAATGATTCTGATGATTCAATTCGGATCATTGAAAAGATCCGGATCTTTGATCCGAATCTAGAATCATTTTTACTAGGAAAGCATTCTGGGGTGAAATGACTAGCAGGACAGGACTTTCCCTGCAGTGGACAGAGAAGGGGAGGGGGGTGGACAGACAGAGAAGGGGGAATGGTGGACAGAGAAGGGAGGAGGTCAGGGGAGGACTGGCCAGGGGGGAAGGGGGGCGATTTCCCCCCAGGCTGCCTCTCATTTAATGATTTAGGGCTGGCACTGTGCCTGGTGAATTCAGGTTTTTGTATAAGGCAATGTGAAAAACTAGTCTGAAAGAGGGAAATAAACGCCTGTAATGATGTGGTGTTAGGTGCACACACTTCAGAGTTTTCTGATTATTAGTGATCCGCAGTATCACTAGTAATACAGATATATTTGATTATATGGTGATCTGCGGCATCACCAATAATACAAATATTTATGCGTACTCTGGAAAACACAAGGTACAGATATAATAACTTGTGGAAAACCCACCACACTGACGTTAACTCAGAGGGATGGTAACCTCTGGAAGGAAGGACAGTGTGTGCGATTCTGCGACTAGGAAAGAACGCAGAATAGCGTTCCTCAGCAGTAATGGTATGCTGAGGAGTTACTGAGTTCCCCGCAAGAAGAACTCAGCAAAGTAAACCCTTTAGTGGAGAACCACTAAAGGGGGAGATGTCAACGGAAAATGGTTCGGTATCAGAACTAGCAAGGAAGTACCGAATCGACGGACAGAAATCAAGATCAGAGGTCAAGCCAAGGTCAGCAACGGGAAATCAGATGAGCAGAGGTACAGAATCGAGAAACACAAGGGAAGTCAGAAGCCAAGCCAATAGTCGGTAACGGTACGGGCTGGCGAAGTACAAAATCAGGAGTCAAGAGAATAAAGAGGTAACAGGCAAAAGATCATACACAATATACAATGCAATTAGTACTTTAGGCTATCAACAGAATCTGGCTAAGTGTGGATCCCCAGCTCCAGCTGGTTCTAGCACACTTTGGGATCTGACTAGGGTCTGAGTGCTAACACACAAGTATTCGCTGACTGCAGACAACTTGCAACTGACAGAATGCCTGCTTTTATACTGTGCTGGACTCAAACAGCCCGCCCAGCCATTCAACCAATCACAACCTGGCTCAAGGACCTTGCAGCACAGCTCAAGGACCTTGCTGAGGTCAGCTGACCAGCTGGTCAGCTGACTCTCTTTCTAAGAGTATAAAAGGCTCTACTGCACACGCGCGCGGCCCCTACGGGGTCCAGACTGTCATGAGAGGTGTATCGGCGAGCAGCATGCCATGAGGCCTGTGAAGGTGTTCCAGGAGTGCAGCCTCGACGTGGAGTACGCCGAGAGGTCTGCGACTGAACGGCGGATCGTGCTACCGCTGCGGACGCGGACGTTTCTCCACGTTCCGCATGCGACCATGCGGGCGGTTGCGCTGCTGATGCGGACGCGGACGTTTGTCCATGTTCAGCCCGCTGTTGCCTTATTACAGTACCCCCTCTTTCAGGCATGACCCCGGGCATGCCTCACCCGGTTTCCCAGGATACAACTCATGAAATCTCCTCCTTTTCTCCTCAGCATGAAGATCTCGAAGGGGAACCCATGACCTCTCCTCTGGCCCGTACCCCTTCCAGTGCACCAGATACTGGAGTTTGTTGCGTAAAAAACGGGAATCTAAAATGTCCTGGACTTCATATTCCAATTCCCCATCCACTACCACAGGAGCAGGGGGAGTAGAATCTACCCTTACCGCAGGCTTCAATAAAGAAACATGATACATGTACTGAGCGCGCCCAGCCGGGCTGCAGCTCTCTTAAGCTGCTCCAGACCTTGTCTCAGATTTCTACACCTTTAAACCTATTTGTGCTGAAACTGGACTCAAAATACAGAGGAATTCCACCCACCACGACCAAGACTACAACTACAACCAACCAGAACAATCGGATTACTTTGGATGGCAGAGATTTAAACTGGATTGAAATCCTCCATGAAGCTTACCTCTGCTGAACACACCAAGCCTTCTAACAGCTGACCTGAAACAAGACCCTCAACCTCTCTGAAGACTTGATTGCCTGTGATTGCCCTCACTCCACCCTGTGAGTAATCCTTTATTCATTATCCAAGGCATATGCACCAAGTGACTATTTTCCACATTTATGTTATCATTTATCATCTAACTCTAAAACAAGGAACTTTAAAATAAATCTATGATCCAACTCTGTGTAGGAATGAAAGGAGTTTGCACAGATCCCCTTTGATCTCAGCAGGACTCCAGAAGTACAAGCTATCTGAACAAGTCTATTGTCTCTAATGTCAACATACAAATACTCATCAAAGGACCTTCTCTCTGCCTGCCCTCCCAAGCAACAATTACAAATTAACACCTCACTAGCTCTCTGCTTAAAATCCTTTGGGATACTCAGGAAATGCAGAAGGGGGCGGAGAGGTAGTGGATCCAAGTGTAAAAAACATATTTGCCCTCAGAAAAGCTTAATCACAGCTACACTCTGCAATGCCAGATCGATAAATAATAAGACTGCAACTATACATGACCTAATAGAGCTCTCTGATTTGACCTTTTTGACAGAGACCTGGCTTGGGAAGCATGCAGGCCCAACTCTTGAAGCAACCGTGCCGGCCAATTATTCAATCTTGCACTGTGAGAGACAAGTCGGCAAGGGTGGGGGGGTTGCCATATGCTTCAGATCCTCTTTGAACATAAGGCCCCTGCCCATAGGCCCCACTGAAACCTTTGAATGTCTTGCAGCTCAACTGTCAGCAGAAGTAAACATCAACATATTGCTCATATACCGCCCCCCAAAAAATGGTCTAGCCTTTCTTAAGGAAATATCTGAACTCTTATCCTGCGTAACAGTGGAACACCCTAGATGGATCATCCTGGGAGACTTCAATGCATGGGTGGATGATCACGACTCCCAGCTAGGAAGTGAACTACCGTATTTTTCGGACTATAAGACGCACTTTTTCTTCCCCAAAACTGGGGGGAAAAAGTCGGTGCGTCTTATAGTGCGAATATACGGTTTTGGGACCATCAGAGCACCTACCGATCCAGCCGGCAGCGGGCTCCTCTCATCCCCCTCTCTGTCAGTGACCCCCAGAGCAGGCGGTATCGGCGGCGGGGCCAGTTTTCAGCAAGCGGCAGTGTCTGCATGATCAAAGCATCCCTCCACCCGCGGACACGAGACATGAATGAGCGCCGATGTGTGATCGAAGCTGCCATCCACCCGCGGACAAGATAAGACACTGCATACCAGCCTGCAGCCCATGCGATGCTTTCCTCTGCCTCCCGTGTCCCTCCAGCTGCAGCCGCTTTTACAATCATGCCGCTCTACACAATACCGGCTTCTCCGCACTTCCTGGTTAGTGATGTAATGTCACTACGTGATCTGGAGCGCACACGTGCGCTTCAAATCACGTAGTGACATTACATCACTAACCAGGAAGTGCGGAGAAGCCGGTATTGTGTAGAGCGGCATGATTGTAAAAGCGGCTGCAGCTGGAGGGACACGGGAGGCAGAGGAAAGCATCGCATGGGCTGCAGGCTGGTATGCAGTGTCTCATTATCTTGTCCGCGGGTGGATGGCAGCTTCGATCACACATCGGCGCTCATTGATGTCTCGTGTCCGCGGGTGGAGGGATGCCTTGATCATGCAGACACTGCTGCTCCCTGATGTCATGCCCCCGGGTGGATGGCTGAGTAAGTAACGCTGCCAGCACTTGGTATATTGGAGGGAGGGAGTCTCTGCAGCACTATCCATATCGGAGGGAGGGGGGCTTGCCAATGTCATTGCTCAATTTAATTGGGATGTGGGCAGTGGATTCACTGTAAATGGTGGTATTACTGTAATTGGGGTGGGGGCAGGGATCGCTGTAAATGGGGGTATTACTGTAATTGGGGTGGGGGCAGGGGATCACTGTAAATGGGGGTATTACTGTAATTGGGGTGTGGGCAGGGGATCACTGTAAATGGTGGTATTACTGTAATTGGGGTGGGGGCAGGGGATCACTGTACATGGGGGTATTACTGTAATTGGGGTGGGGGCAGGGGATCACTGTACATGGGGGTATTACTGTAATTGGGGTGGGGCAGGGGATCACTGTACATGGGGGTATTACTGTAATTGGGGTGGGGGCAGGGGATCACTGTACATGGGGGTATTACTGTAATTGGGGTGGGGGCAGGGGATCACTGTACATGGGGGTATTACTGTAATTGGGGTGGGGCAGGGGATTACTGTACATGGGGGTATTACTGTAATTGGGGTGGGGGCAGGGGATTACTGTAAATGAGGGGTATTACTGTATTGGGGGATAACAGAAACAGTTTGGGTAGAGAAGCTCCACAAGATGCCCCTGCCATGGATGCACCTGGTTTAGTGTAATTTTTTTTCCCTTGTTTTTTGTCCTCTAAACCTAGGTGCGTCTTATGGTCCGGAGCGTCTTATAGTCCGAAAAATACGGTACTTCTCATAATGAGTGAACTGGGTCTCTCTCAGGCTGTCAACCTCCCCACCCACACGAAAGGGCACACCCTGGATCTTATATTTCATTCCAGACTTTTAATATCACACATGGATATAAACCCAGTGGTATGGTCAGACCACCACACCATCCACTTCTCTCTGACAGCACCAGCGATAAAACACAGAGGGAAAGAACTCATAAAATACCGTTCACTGAAAGATGTCTCACCCCAGCACGTTCAGAATATTCTCAACTTCGACGCATTAACCAATCATTGCGCAGACCCAGACTCCATGGTCCTGATATACAACCATGCAGTGTCATCTGCCTATGACGCCCTCGCTCCAGTTCGCATCAAACGATTTACACCACTTCACCATGCACGGTGGTTTGACAGCTCACTAAAGGACATAAAGAAAGAAGTGCGCAGACTAGAAAGGAAGTGGCGAAAATCTCAGAATTCAAAAGATAAACACACCCTTGTCTCTCACCTGGAAAGCTACCAAAATGCGATCACCAAGAAAAAATCCTCCTACCTATCACAGGAGATCGCAAAGGCCGCCAACAGACCAGCCCAACTATTCCGCACAGTTGATAGACTATGTAATCCATCCTGTCTAAAACCCACTATAACTCCCTCAAAGGAGCTATGTGAGAAATTTGCTTGCTACTTTGCTGACAAAGTATCTTCTATTCGGTCTCTCATTCAGTCCACAGCACCCAAGACTCATGCAACTAATGGAAATAGCTGCAAAAACAACCTAACACCCTGGACTGACTTCAAAAGTATTAGTGAGGAAGAGATCTCAGACATCCTCTGTCGTCTCCGCCAGACAACCTGCGACCTGGACCCTGGACCAACTAAACATATGCTGAAATGCCCTGACCTGCTTGGTCCAGCATTTCACAAAATAGTAAATTGCTCTCTGCAAGCAGGGAGGTTTCCTACCTCTCTAAAAGAAGGAATCATCAAGCCCCTTCTTAAAAAACCTTCCATGGATCCAGATGCTATGAGCAGCTACAGACCTGTCTCCAACCTCCCCTTCTTAGGTAAAGTTATTGAAAAGGCTGTCTATCTGCAACTTGAAACCAGGCTGTCAGTAAACAACATCCTGGACCCTCTACAATCTGACTTTAAGAAACACCACAGCTGTGAAACAGCCCTCATCCAAGTCTGCAACGATCTGCTCATGGCAAGGGACAGAGGGGAATGCTCCATCCTAATCCTGTTGGATCTCTCAGCTGCTTTTGATACAGTTGACCATAAAATCCTGCTTAACAGACTGCAGGAGTACTGTGGCATCAGTGGATCAGTCCTCCAGTGGTTCAGATCATTCCTGACTGACAGAACACAGAGAGTATCCCTAGGACCTATAATGTCCAAACCTGCACCTCTACAATTCGGAGTGCCACAAGGATCAATCCTATCCCCTCTGCTGTTTGCAATCTACATGTTGCCAATCGGTACACTTATCCAACGACATGGCCTGACGTACCACTGCTACGCCGATGACACACAGCTATACCTGTCCTTCAAACCTGGTGGAACAGACCCTACCCCAAAAATAAACTCTTGCTTAGCTGAGCTTCAGGCATGGATGAATGATAACTGGTTGAAACTGAATGCTGACAAAACTGAGGTCCTGTTTGTCCAAAGCCAGTGCTCGCCATCAAAACAGCTCTATCCTAAAGCAACACCAATCAGGATTGGGAATTCAGACATAAACAGCTCAACCTTGTGCGCAGCCTTGGCGTACTAATCGATGGGGAATTGAGTTTCAGAAACCAAATTTCATCTGTAGTTAAATCTTCCTTCTTTCATCTGAAGAACATTGCAAAGATTAAACATCTGATTCCCCCAGAGGATCTTCAAACCCTAGTCCACGCCTTCATCACATCACGGCTGGACTACTGCAATGCCCTTTATGCTGGCCTCCCCAAAAAGGACCTGCGTCGCCTGCAATTAGTGCAGAATGCTGCTGCCAGATTGCTAACAAACCAGCCTCGCCACTGTCACATTACACCGATCCTTCGCTCACTGCACTGGCTACCAGTAGAATGGAGAATACTCTTCAAGATTGGACTGCTGACATTCAAATCCCTGCACAATCTGGGCCCTGGATACATGAAGGACTTGCTGAAGCTGCACCACACCTCTCACAACCTCAGATCAGCAAGTTCTATAAACTTGGTCACTCCCAGAGTGCACCTCAAAAAATCTGGAGACAGAGCCTTCTGTCATGCTGCCCCTACTCTTTGGAACTCCCTACCACACCCAGTAAAGACAGCACCTTCCCTGGAGCTATTCAAATCCAGACTGAAAAGCCACCTGTTTAGCCTGGCATTTCCAGATTTATAAAATTCTTCCTCTGTACCACAATGGTCGGAGCCATGCTTATGCGCTTTGAGTCCCACGGGAGAAAAGCGCTTTACAAATGTTATTTGTTGTTGTTGTTGTTGTTGATAAGTCCTGCCACATCTCATATTAGTTGGTAATTTTACCTTTAAGTGACCCCATTGATCCTACTCTCTATAGGGAAAGGCCCGATAAAGCGAGGACCTAATTTTGCTGATGGTTGTCTGAGAGGAATGTGTCTAGTAGAGACCCAAACATAATCTCTTGGAATAAAGTTCCACTCAGTGGAACGTCTTCTATCAGCAAATTTCTTTTGAACAGAAAAAGCTTTGTCCAAATTATCTCTGACCTTCCCCCAGATCACTCTGAAAGTCCCCTGCCATTCCTGGAGAGCTGGAAGAGGTGACTCCTTGACTGGAAGTGACGTAAACTTGGGACACTTCCCATTGACAATCTGAAAGGGAGAATAACCAGAGGATGCGTTTTTCAGGTTATTGTGAGCAAATTCAGCAAATGGGAGGAATCTTGTCCAGAGATGTTGTGCATCTGCTATGTAACATCTAAGAAACTGCTCCATGGACTGATTGATCCTCTCCGTCTGTCCATTAGTCTGGGGATGATAACCTGAAGAAAATGATAAAGAAATCCCCAGATCCTTACAAAAGGCCCTCCAGAACTTTGACACAAATTGTACCCCCCTATCAGAAACAATATCCACCGGAATTCCATGTAATTTAAAGATGTTATTAATAAACAAATCTGCCAATTTTTGGGCAGATGGAAACCCAGACAGAGCAACGAAATGTGCCATTTTACTAAATCTGTCCGTAACAACCCAGATGACAGTGTTACCTTCAGATTCAGGCAGCTCACCCACAAAATCCATGGAAATGTGGGACCATGGAACCTGTGGAGAAGGCAGGGGCTGAAGAGAGCCTGCTGGAGCTTTTCTGGAGGACTTACTCCTGGCACAGACAGAGCAGGACTTAACAAATTCCTCACAATCAGACATGTAAGAAGGCCACCAGACTGCCCTATTCAAGAGTTCCTGGGTTCTGGCAATACCTGGATGTCCCACATTCTTATGTTCATGAAACATCTGGAGCACCCGTTCCCGAAAACGAATAGGGACGTACAGAAGTCCCTCAGGTTTTCCATTGGGAACATTGGACTGGCATGCAATAAGCGATTTTGACAAGTCTTCAGAGATCTCAGTGGCTGCCAAAAAATATTTCTCAGGTAGAATATTGACAGGAGTGGCTGGTGGGGCAGATTCAGACTCAAAACACCTGGATAAGGCGTCAGCCTTAACATTCTTATCCCTGGGCTTATAGGTTATGATAAAATCAAACCGGGAAAAAAAAAGTGCCCATCTCGCCTGTCTGGGTGTTAACCTCTTGGCCTTCTCAATGTATTCGAGGTTCTTATGGTCAGTATAAACAGTAAAGGGAAATTCTGCCCCCTCTAACCAATGACGCCACTCCTCTAGAGCTAGCTTAGCAGCCAACAATTCCCGGTTCCCCACATCATAATTCCTCTCTGCCGGTGCAAACTTTCTTGAAAAAAATGCACAAGGATGAACCTTATTATCGGGTCCAAAAGCTTGCGAGAGGACTGCCCCAACCCCAACCTCCGATGCATCTACCTCTACTATGAAGGGGCGGGTGACGTCAACATGACGCAATATGGGGGCGGAGCAAAAAGATCTTTTTAATGATTGAAAGGCCTCAATCAGCTGATTGATCTGGACCTGCTGAGCAGCAACGGTGTTTCTAAGCTCATCGACTGCTGTAGTTAAAGTCTGCAACTGCTCGGCAACTCCCTCCATGTTACTTTTACTGGTCTGCAGTACTGTAATGATGTGGTGTTAGGTGCACACACTTCAGAGTTTTCTGATTATTAGTGATCCGCAGTATCACTAGTAATACAGATATATTTGATTATATGGTGATCTGCGGCATCACCAATAATACAAATATTTATGCGTACTCTGGAAAACACAAGGTACAGATATAATAACTTGTGGAAAACCCACCACACTGACGTTAACTCAGAGGGATGGTAACCTCTGGAAGGAAGCGCAGTGTGTGCGATTCTGCGACTAGGAAAGAACGCAGAATAGCGTTCCTCAGCAGTAATGGTATGCTGAGGAGTTACTGAGTTCCCCGCAAGAAGAACTCAGCAAAGTAAACCCTTTAGTGGAGAACTACTAAAGGGGGCGATGTCAACGGAAAATGGTTCGGTATCAGAACTAGCAAGGAAGTACCGAATCGACAGACAGAAATCAAGATCAGAGGTCAAGCCAAGGTCAGCAACGGGAAATCAGATGAGCAGAGGTACAGAATCGAGAAACACAAGGGAAGTCAGAAGCCAAGCCAATAGTCGGTAACGGTACGGGCTGGCGAAGTACAAAATCAGGAGACAAGAGAATAAAGAGGTAACAGGCAAAAGATCATACACAATATACAATGCAATTAGTACTTTAGGCTATCAACAGAATCTGGCTAAGTGTGGATCCCCAGCTCCAGCTGGTTCTAGCACACTTTGGGATCTGACTAGGGTCTGAGTGCTAACACACAAGTATTCGCTGACTGCAGACAACTTGCAACTGACAGAATGCCTGCTTTTATACTGTGCTGGACTCAAACAGCCCGCCCAGCCATTCAACCAATCACAACCTGGCTCAAGGACCTTGCTGAGGTCAGCTGACCAGCTGGTCAGCTGACTCTCTTTCTAAGAGTATAAAAGGCTCTACTGAACACGCGCGCGGCCCCTACGGGGTCCAGACTGTCATGAGAGGTGTCTCGGCGAGCAGCATGCCATGAGGCCTGTGAAGGTGTTCCAGGAGTGCAGCCTCAACGTGGAGTACGCCGAGAGGTCTGCGACTGAACAGCGGATCGTGCTACCGCTGCGGACGTTTCTCCACGTTCCGCATGCGAACATGCGGGCGGTTGCGCTGCTGATGCGGACGCGGACGTTTGTCCGCGTTCAGCCCGCTGTTGCCTTATTACAACGCCCAATTACAGAGCAATTGCAGGGCAGGCAAGCTAGTAAATATACACAGCATGATACAGAGCAGAGGCTTGCCTGCAGGGTCCGTGGGAAAAAAACTGTCTGGTCTCTCACCTTTGTTAACTGCATGTACACAGCTACATAACATATTGTCTAAGTTGAAAAGTTTTTGACAGTCCCTAGACTCCAGAAGCGCTGCTTGCAGACAGACCCTAGACTCCAGAAGGGCTGCTTGCAGGACTTGAGTAAGAGATAGAAACCCCGACCCCGTTGTAACTCAAAATGTATTATGTGCCCCTGGTGCCAGTGCATTTATACTTTACCTGTCATGCTGTCCCTCGAGTGTCCTTGCTGTATTTCCCACGTGACTACCGGCATATAGCACGTGGGACAAGTGTGTAAAGTCATTTGGGCTGGGGCTGCCGTGAAAACGGGCCTCTAGTTTGTGTTTTCCCCCCAGGCCAAAAGGTCCCAGTCCTCCCCAGGAGGAGTTGGACAAAGAGGGGTGAGCAGAGAGCAGAAATGTTTTTTTGCACACATAACCCACATGTTGCAATCATACAATAGCTTTAAATATATTTCACCCATATGTGCATCTGTATACTTTGAATGCAAACGTCTCACAGTGAGGAAAGCATTCCCCTTTTCTCACCTCGAACACATACATTTAGGAAGAAGATAAGTGCAGCTGTTTAGAGCCGAGTGCAGGAGGATCATATTGCACTGCAATCACAGTGCCTGCCCTGTCATTCTAGCCCAGCACGCTATCTGCAAAGTTACTGAGCTGTGCTTCTGAGCCAAAAGTTTCCCATTTGTTCCCTATGCAGCACTGCACTACGGAACAAACAGTCTAAAATCAGCAGCACATTACAGCCAGTACGTGTGCTCTACACATATCTGGCAGTGGCACCCATGTCCCCTCTCTCTCACCTACCTGTCCCTGCAAGGCTGGCTACCCTCCAACTGAGCGATCCATCTCTGCTCTGCGTCCAGGACCCCTCTGCCCGCTGAGAGGGGGGGGCGTGCCGCTCCTGGCTCCACCCCCTTTGTGATCCGAATCGTTCATTTTGACGATCCGGATGATTCGACTCACAAAAGAGATTTGGATCAAAGATCCAAATCGTTCATGATCCGGACAACACTACAGTTCAGGGTCCCTTGAAGTGGGGGAGCAACTTATACTCAAGTCAGACCTAAATTTCTTACTTACAGACCAATATCAAGTGCCCCTCTGCTCTATTCTGGCCATCTGTAAATTTGCACCCACCCCTGCTGGCTGCTGATTAAATAATTCCTGCTGCTCTATTCTTCCTCCTCCTGGCTGCCATAATGCCCCCCCTTGAACAGCAGCTGCAGGGGTAGGAGCAGCCAACTACACTTCATGCTTGTTAGTATTCCAACGCCCTGCCGGCAGCGAGCAGAGTAGGAGCCGCTCACTATCCTCTGCTGATCACAGCACTTGCCAGCTGTTACCAGTGCACTCAGACTTTTTTGACAGGGCACTGGCCTTGATCGAAGCTCCATCCCCCGCAAGCCACGATACAGCCTTTGAACTTGAATTGCTTCTTCCTTCCCCTGAAGTGTCAGCACTGCAAGATTCAGTAATAGCATCAGTGCAGCACCGGGAGAGAGCAGCATTACAGGTAACCCAGTATTACAGGAATCCCAGCCTGCAGGCAAGATACCTGGAGCAACTAACCCCTCATGGTTTGCAAAGATATTTCCAACACTTTGCTGCTATTAATGTGTTAATACATAATATTAACAGAAGCACAGTTTGGGGAAGATGCATGGAGATCATGCAGGATTAATTGCTCCAGGTAGCAGGCACAGTGCGTTCTAGACCACATGAGCGCGATCCCCAGCAGAGATTGCACAGGCGCAGTAGATGCCGACCTGGGGAGGTCATCATCTCCGACTGAGGGGATCCCGGAACACTGTAGCTACAGCGAGGGCACAGGATGGCTGCTAGGGGCTGGAGAAGCCCCGGGTAAGTAGATCATTTTTGTTTTCCAGACATTTCCTTTAAGAAGGTCAAATATTCAGGTCGACTTATTTTTAAGTATTTGTTAGGTCCTCTTACTAAAGCTTTTAAAGGGAACCTGAAGTGAGTAAAATATTTAAAATCAACACATGACATAGCTGCAAAATGAATATTACATACTAACCTCACTGTCAGTTCCTCTCAGAGGCTCACCATTTTCTTCTTACAGTGATCCCTTCCCGTTCTGACAATATTTTGTCAGAACTGAAATATGCCAGTTGCTGTCAGTTAAATATCAGCAGCTGTCAGTTACAACTGAATGTGCAAGGTAATGTTCATGTTTCCCTATAGCTCAAGTGGGTGATATTACAGTTAAACAGTGTGCTGACCAGGAAGCTGTTAGAGGGTAATGGCCATTTTTAAAATGGAGGACAGCGAATTCCACTGATCACAGTGGACAAACAGGACGCAGGAGAGGAGAAAGAGATTGAGGATTAGACTACACATGACCTAGCAGCGTTCACTAAGCTCCCACTTACCTACACTCACCCCTCCCCAGCCCACTATACCCAACATCCCCTCCCTCCCCCATAAATAACACAGGGACTGATACCCCACTTCATACTTTCATTCCAACATACACTTACTTTCTACTCCGACGAAGCTGACACAGTATTTGGAATGATACATATTTATTAAGTATCGGCCACCAACCCAAGTGACATCTGAATATATAAAATATTAACAATAATACAACAATTGAACAAAAAACATCCAAAAACGTTACAATAACTCCATATGAACAAATCACATCAATATACAGCATATATGTACAATAACAGAATACCGTATTTTTCGGACTATAAGACGCTCCGGACCATAAGACGCACCTAGGTTTAGAGGACAAAAAACAAGGGAAAAAAAATTACACTAAACCAGGTGCATCCATGGCAGGGGCATCTTGTGGAGCTTCTCTACCCAAACTGTTTCTGTTATCCCCCAATACAGTAATACCCCTCATTTACAGTAATCCCCTGCCCCCACCCCAATTACAGTAATACCCCCATGTACAGTAATCCCCTGCCCCACCCCAATTACAGTAATACCCCCATGTACAGTGATCCCCTGCCCCCACCCCAATTACAGTAATACCCCCATGTACAGTGATCCCCTGCCCCCACCCCAATTACAGTAATACCCCCATGTACAGTGATCCCCTGCCCCCACCCCAATTACAGTAATACCCCCATGTACAGTGATCCCCTGCCCCCACCCCAATTACAGTAATACCCCCATGTACAGTGATCCCCTGCCCCCACCCCAATTACAGTAATACCCCCATGTACAGTGATCCCCTGCCCCCACCCCAATTACAGTAATACCCCCATGTACAGTGATCCCCTGCCCCCACCCCAATTACAGTAATACCCCCATGTACAGTGATCCCCTGCCCCCACCCCAATTACAGTAATACCCCCATGTACAGTGATCCCCTGCCCCCACCCCAATTACAGTAATGCCACCATTTACAGTGATCCCCTGCCCACACCCCAATTACAGTAATACCCCCATTTACAGTGATCCCCTGCCCCCACCCCAATTACAGTAATACCCCCATTTACAGCGATCCCTGCCCCCACCCCAATTACAGTAATACCACCATTTACAGTGAATCCACTGCCCACATCCCAATTAAATTGAGCAATGACATTGGCAAGCCCCCCTCCCTCCGATATGGATAGTGCTGCAGAGACTCCCTCCCTCCAATATACCAAGTGCTGGCAGCGTTACTTACTCAGCCATCCACCCGGGGGCATGACATCAGGGAGCAGCAGTGTCTGCATGATCAAGGCATCCCTCCACCCGCGGACACGAGACATCAATGAGCGCCGATGTGTGATCGAAGCTGCCATCCACCCGCGGACAAGATAATAAGACACTGCATACCAGCCTGCAGCCCATGCGATGCTTTCCTCTGCACGTGTGCGCTCCAGATCACGTAGTGACATTACATCACTAACCAGGAAGTGCGGAGAAGCCGGTATTGTGTAGAGCGGCATGATTGTAAAAGCGGCTGCAGCTGGAGGGACACGGGAGGCAGAGGAAAGCATCGCATGGGCTGCAGGCTGGTATGCAGTGTCTTATCTTGTCCGCGGGTGGATGGCAGCTTCGATCACACATCGGCGCTCATTCATGTCTCGTGTCCGCGGGTGGAGGGATGCCTTGATCATGCAGACACTGCCGCTTGCTGAAAACTGGCCCCGCCGCCGATACCGCCTGCTCTGGGGGTCACTGACAGAGAGGGGGATGAGAGGAGCCCGCTGCCGGCTGGATCGGTAGGTGCTCTGATGGTCCCAAAACCGTATATTCGCACTATAAGACGCACCGACTTTTTCCCCCCAGTTTTGGGGAAGAAAAAGTGCGTCTTATAGTCCGAAAAATACGGTACATACAGGATCTTCTCAAAAAATTAGCATATTGTGATAAAGTTCATTAATTTCTGTAATGTACTGATAATCATTAGACTTTCATATATTTTAGATTCAAATACACACAACTGAAGTAGTTCAAGCCTTTTATTGTTTTAATATTGATGATTTTGGCATACAGCTCATGAAAACCCAAAATTCCTATCTCAAAAAATTAGCATATTTCATCCGACCAATAAAAGAAAAGTGATTTTAAAACAAAAAAAAGTCAACCTTCAAATAATTATGTTCAGTTATGCACTCAATGCTTGGTCGGGAATCCTTTTGCAGAAATGACTGCTTCAATGCGGCGTGACATGGAGGCAATTAGCCTGTGGCACTGATCAGGTGTTATGGAGGCCCAGGATGCTTCGATAGCGGCCTTAAGCTCATCCAGAGTGTTGGGTCTTGTGTCTCTCAACTTTATCTTCACAATATCCCACAGATTCTCTATGGGGTTCAGGTCAGGAGAGTTGGCAGGCCAATTGAGCACAGTAATATCATGGTCAGTAAACCATTTACCAGTGGTTTTGGCACTGTGAGCAGGTGCCAGGTCATGCTGAAAAATGTAATCTCCATAAAGCTTTTCAGCAGATGGAAACATAAACCCACTTTTGAACCAGAAACAGTGGCAGAAGCGCCTGACCTGGGCTACAGAGAAGCAGCACTGGACTGTTGCTCAGTGGTCCAAAGTACTTTTTTCGGATGAAATCAACTTTTACATGTCATTCGGAAATCAAGGTGCCAGAGTCTGGAGGAAGACTGGGGAGAGGGAAATGCCAAAATGCCTGAAGTCCAGTGTCAAGTACCCACAGTCAGTGATGGTCTGGGGTGCCATGTCAGCTGCTGGTGTTGGTCCACTGTGTTTTATCTAGGGCTGGGTCAATGCAGCTAGCTATCAGGAGATTTTGGAGCACTACATGCTTCCATCTGCTGAAAAGCTTTATGGAGATGAAGATTGCATTTTTCAGCACGACCTGGCACCTGCTCACAGTGCCAAAACCACTGGTAAATAGTTTACTGACCATGGTATTACTGTGCTCAATTGGCCTGCCAACTCTCTTGACCTGAACCCTATAGAGAATCTGTGGGATATTGTGAAGAGAAAGTTGAGAGACGCAAGACCCAACACTCTGGATGAGCTTAAGGCTGCTATCGAAGCATCCTGGGCCTCCATAACACCTGAGCAGTGCCACAGGCTGATTGCCTCCATGCCACGCCGCATTGAAGCAGTCATTTCTGCAAAAGGGTTCCCAACCAAGTATTGAGTGCATAACTGAACATAATTAAGGTTGACTTTTTTTTGTTTTAAAAACACTTTACTTTTATTGGTCGGATGAAATATGCTAATTTTTTGAGATAGGAATTTTGGGTTTTCATCAGCTGTATGCCAAAATCATCAATATTAAAACAATAAAAGGCTTGAACTACTTCAGTTGTGTGTATTTGAATCTAAAATATATGAAAGTCTAATGCTTATCAGTACATTACAGAAAATAATGAACTTTATCACAATATACTAATTTTTTGAGAAGATCCTGTACATGAGTATACAAAAACCAAAACTCAGCTCTTCATCCCTTTGCTAGGAGCCATAAAGAGGAGGGGCAACCACCCTGCACGAAACCAAAAACTCCTAGCCACGCCTTGACTCAGGAGTCCCTTGGGCTTACGTGCCAATCCATAGTCCATCTTTTCCAATCACTCTTGTGCCCGCTGGCTTTCCCGCGAAAGCCAGCCCAAGCCACCTTGTGTTACCCCTCCCACCAGCCAAGTCCACCTCCTCTAGCAAAGGGACCCACACAGCTATCCAACTTTAATAACGAACGCTTGTACCCACCTTGCCCACCAAGGCGCCATGGCTTGCGGCAGAGGCGTCGCTAGGGCTAAAGGTCCGAGGCACGTGCCACGGATCTCCGCCCACTGTGCCACGCACCTCTGCCATGTGATGCAGGGCACTTCAGTCCCCCGAAAGGAAGCAGCAGCGTCTGAGGCTAAGACGCTCTCTGCCGCTCTCTTCTCCCCTTACAGCATTGGCCAGCGCCAACCCAGCTGCTCCACCCCTTCTCCCTGTCACCTCCAACATTGGCCACTGAAGCTCCGCCTCCCTGCTGTTTTGAACTGAGCGCGGTCTTCGTGGGCTTGATGGGGAGAAGCAGCAGTGTTGTTTCCCGATGAGAGCTGAATCAGTGGGCGGGACACCTGCACTTCTCAGCACACACTGAAGACTGGAAGATCCTGGAGCAAGCTGAAGACTGACGAGGGGGAGGAAACCGGAGAACAGACTCACAGCCAGAGCCAGCCACACGGAGCATGCAGCAGCTAATCATGTGGAGGAGGTAATGTACTCTGGCTGACTTGTTTCCTTTCTAGTGTCTCTCTCCCCTCCCCCTCCCTTCTCTTGTGTATGTTGTGCTGAGAGAGAGAGAGAGTGTGTGTAGTATGGAAAGTTAACGTTGAATGTGTGTTGTGTGCCTCCATCTGTCCCCATGTGTGTATGCTCCTTTCTGTGTGTGTTTGTCTCTCTCTGGGGCTGTGCTCTGTCGTGTGTGTGTGTGTGTGTGTGTGTGCGTGCGTGCGTGCGTGCGTGCGTGCGTGTGCCCTGTCCTCTGCACTGACATCTCCTGCAGCACTTAAAGAGACACTGAAGCGAAAAAAAAATGATGATATTATGATTTGTATGTGTAGCACAGCTAAGAAATAAAACATTAAGATCAGATACATCAGTGTAATTGTTTCCAGTACAGGAAGAGTTGAGAAACTCCAGTTGTTATCTCTATGCAAACAAGCCATTAAGCTCTCCGACTAAGTTAGTCGTGGAGAGGGCTGTTATCTGACTTTTATTATCTCAACTGTTCCTGGACTATTTACTTTTCCTCTGCTAGAGGAGTGGTCATTACTTCACAGACTGCTCTGAAAGACTCATTTTGAATGCAGAGTGTTGTGTAATCTGCACATATTAGAGAATGATGGAATGTTAGAAAAAACACTATATACCTGAAAATAAAAGTATGAGTATATTTTCTTTGCTGCTAATCTTCTAGTAATTATTCATAGTACACAACCAATTCACTATATCATATTTTTTTTTCCACTTCAGTGTCTCTTTAATAGAGTACATAGTCATGCCACTCAATGTACTCAGAGGAGCCCCAATATATTATCCCTACCATAGCAATAGTCTAATGTCCTTCCATATTATTATGTATTTATATAGCACTGTACATAGCACATATTCATGTCACTAGCTGTAAGAGGAGCTCCCAATCTAATCCTGCCATAGTCATACTCTAATGTACTACCATAGTATTATTGTTATGTATTTATATAGCACAGACATCTTCTGCAGCGCTTCATAGAGTACATAGTCATGTTTCTGACTGTCCTCAGAGGAGCTCACAATATAATCCCTACCATAGTCATAGTCTAATGTCCTACCATATTATTATTCTGTATTTATATAGCACTGACGTCTCCTGCAGCACATTACAGAGTACATAGTCATGTCACTGACTCTCCTCAGAGGAGCTCACACTCTAATCCTGCCATAGTCATAGTCTAATGTCCTACCATATTATTATTATGTATTTATATAGCACTGACATCTCCTGCAGCACTTTACAGAGTACATAGTCATGTCACTGACTGTCCTCAGAGGAGCTCACAATATAATCCCTACCATAGTCATAGTCTAATGTCCTACCATATTATTATTATGTATTTATATAGCACTGACGTCTCCTGCAGCACATTACAGAGTACATAGTCATGTCACTGACTCTCCCCAGAGGAGCTTACAATCTAATCCTGCCATAGTCTAATGTCCTACCATATTATTATTATGTATTTATATAGCACTGACATCTCCTGCAGCACTTTACAGAGTACATAGTCATGTCACTGACTGTCCTCAGAGGAGCTCACACTCTAATCCCTACCATAGTCATAGTCTAATGTCCTACCATATTATTATTATGTATTTATATAGCACTGACATCTCCTGCAGCACTTTACAGAGTACATAGTCATGTCAGTGACTGTCCTCAGAGGAGCTCACAATATAATCCCTACCATAGTCATAGTCTAATGTCCTACCATATTATTATTATGTATTTATATAGCACTGACGTCTCCTGCAGCACATTACAGAGTACATAGTCATGTCACTGACTCTCCCCAGAGGAGCTTACAATCTAATCCTGCCATAGTCTAATGTCCTACCATATTATTATTATGTATTTATATAGCACTGACATCTCCTGCAGCACTTTACAGAGTACATAGTCATGTCACTGACTGTCCTCAGAGGAGCTCACAATCTAATCCTACCATAGTCAGTCTAATCTAATGTCCTACCATATTATTATTATGTATTTATATAGCACGGAGATCTGCTGCAGCACTTTAAAAACAACATAGTCAGGTCACTCTCTGTCCTCAGAGGAGATCACAATCTAATCTGTGCTATAGTGTACCCTAAGTCCTAGCCTGCCCCCCCCCCCCCCCCCCCCCACACACACACACACACACTGGAACGTGGCACCCTATGTTACTTTGCTTGTCTACTTACTACTGCATGTCTGTCACCCACTACTTGTCAGCATTTACTTACTACTGTCATTTGTTTCCTACTGCCTGCCTATCACTATCTGATTACCACTAAAATCTATTAATCACTATTTACCTTCTACTAGAATCTACTGATCACGATCAGCCTGCCACCAGCATCAGCCGATCACTATTAGCCTGCCAATAGCATCGACCGATCACTACCAGCCTGCCAATAGCATCGACCGATCACTACCAGCCTGCCAATAGCATTGTCCGATCACTACCAGCCTGCCACTAGCATCGTCCGATCACTACCAGCCTGCCACTAGAATAGCTGATTAATTAAGGTAATCAAGGCGGGTAAGTATTTACCTTTCTGAACCTGATTTACCACATGAAAAGTAGTGATATAGCCCCTGCTAAAGCTTATTATCTGTGCCTATACTGATAATAAACTCTTTGAAATGTGGGCTGATCTCCGCTACCTTCAGTATGTACAGTGTAAGCTGTTACTCTGTGCCTGTATGGATAGTAAACTAGCTGCAGTGTGTGGTGATCTCTGCTACCTCTAGTATGTACAGTATACTCTGTTACTCTGTGCCTGTACTGATTGTGAACTTGCCAAAGTGTGGGCTGATCCCTGCTACCTTCAGTATGTAAAGTGTATGCTGTTACTGTACTGATAGTAAACTAGCTGCAGTGTGTGTTAATCTCTACTACGTCCAGTATGTACAGTATAAGCTGTTACTCTGTGCCTGTAGTGATAGTAAAATAGCTGCAGTGTGTGCTGATCTCTGCTGCGTTCAGTATGTACAGTATATGCTGTTACTCTGTGCATGTACTGATAGTAAATTAGCTGCAGTGTGTTCTGATCCCTGTTAGCTCCAGTATGTACAGTATAAGCTGTTACTCTGTGCCTATACTGATAGTAAATTAGCTGCAGTGTGTGCTGATCTCTGCTGCCTACAGTACTACAGTATGTATAAGCTGTTACTCTGTGCCTGTACTCCCTGCTACCTTTTGTATGTACAGCATTAGCTGTTACTCTGTGCCTATACTTAACTTGCTGTAGTGTGTGCTGTTCATTTCCCCAATAACCCCAATATGTACAGTATAAGCTGTTGCTCTGTGCTTGTACTGATAGTAAACTATCTGCAGTGTGTGCTGATCTCTGCTGCCTCTAGTATGTACATTATAAGCTGTTATGCCTGGTACACACCATGCAATTTCCCATCAGATAGATGGGTCGACAGATATTTTCCGACAGATCCACTCAGATTTCTGATTGATTTTCTGATCACTTTTATGGAAATTGATCAGAAAAACTATCGGAAATTAGATCGGACCTGTCGGAAATTATCTATTCGACACATCTATCTGACGGGAAATTGCATGGTGTGTACCAGGCTTTACTTTGTGCCTTTACTGATTGTAAACCAGCTGTATTGTATGTACAGTATTATCTGTAACGCCTTGTACACACATACAATTTTGATTAGCCAATTTTACTACTTCTAGGTATTATGAGAGTTCAGCTCTGTCCATAGTGTATAAAATCTGTTGGCTCTCATACTACATGGAGGTAGTAAAATTGGTCAGTGATTGACCAATCAAAATTAAATGTGTGTATGCATCTTTTCTCTATGCCTATACTAATAGTAAACTATCTACTTAAAGCATAGAGGGCTCCATCCAACATTTTGCTGGCCAGGCTCTTTATCTTTAAATTAGTCTGCTGTTAAGTTTATGTACATTTGGCCCCCACCCATGAACACGCCCACTTTCTGAATGGCCACGCCCATAATTTGCCCTGGTTCTCTTTACTTGGTGCCCCATGGGTGCCACGGATCTCCTAGGACCCTAGCAACGCCCCTGGCTTGCGGCAACTAACTACAACTATTTAAGACCCCTAAACCTCCCAACTAACTCCTAAAGGGGTGGGTGGGTGGGACATTTGCTCTCGCTGCCTTCCTAAGGTGACTGACGTCACCTCCTCCCCACCTAGCTAAAGCCCTCCCCCCTCTGCCTGAACTAACCATCCCCCCGCTGCCTACTCTGGTCCCCCTGCCTAAACCTTCCCCCCCTGCAACACTCGTACCTCAACTAGTTCCGCGGAACTAGCCTAGGTCATGCTGCGCAGGGACCTCCGCCACAAGCAATCCAAAGGTGACTCCTTACCTTTGGCTTGCTCTCCAACGCGCCACCGCAAATTCAATCTGCTCCTGCAGGAGCAGATTGAACATGTCAATCCCGACTTCCGTCAAGTGAAGCCCGTCCCTCCTGAAGAGTTCCCGGTGCCTCTCCAAGAGCACGAAGCCGCCTTGCCGTCGCACAAATTTCGATACCGCCTTATTGATTTTAATCCTTGATTTTTCAAGGGCTCTGAAATTTCTGGCGTAACGCCACCTAAACCGCGGAATAATCTCCGACCACACTACCACCAGGCCCGGAACAGTTTCCAGCATAACTGAAATGCCCGAAACTATTGACCCGATGAGAGCCCGCATAGGAGTCAACCCCAAGTTGTTACCGCCCGCATGTAGAACCACCACTTGCGGGGTACCGTGACGCTGAATCATCCTGTAAAAAACTCCCAACAAATCATCCCATTGCAGACCCCTCACTCCATTCCACCTCAAAACCGCATCCTGAGCTGATAGACCGAGCTGTCTCCCGTTCACTCGAAGTCCAGCCCTCTGCTCAGCCCAGTAAATGAAGGAGTGGCCTAACAACCACACCTTGCATACCGGAAAATCTAGAGAACAAGAAAACAAAAACAGTATAAATACATTGCCAATTACCTAGCAACACCTTTATTTTTTTTTTATTTTTTTTTTTAATTTTTTTTATATGAAAACACAACCCGCCCCGAACATGCCCCGACCTCATTTTCGACCACCAACTCTCCCGAATGCCCTACCCGAACCCCCTAAGCTAACTTCTGCACTCTATGCGGCCGAATGTAAAGTTTAAATCTCTGGGATTGCCACCTGCCAATTTTCTTTACCATGTCAGGCGACAATCCCAACCGCGCAGCCTCAGTAGCGGCCCCAATCCGAAAGGAGTGTGTCCCGTATTCCTTCTCAGAAAGTTGCAGCCCCTTGAGGCATAACCGCAGAACCGCAGCAAATTGAAAACGCGATAACGGAGCCCCGTTATCGTGTACCAACAGTGATTGTCCGCCGCGTGGCCTAACGGCCATGTAACTTGCCCATGAGTGTAATGGACACGCGACGCAACCCTCCTCGCTGTATCCTCGCTCCTTTTCCCGCCTGATCAGTTTTAGACCGCCGAATTTGCACCACCAAGCTCTCCCCTTGTTTCCATACATCTCCCACCCATAAACCCCCATGCATTTTACAGTTTTTACTGACTAATTCCCCGATCCTCAAAGCCGCATAAAAAGCTAAAGAAAAGGCTAACTGAAAAAGAGCCGATTCGAAACTTGACGAACAGACTAAATCCAATTGCCTGAACAAACCCACCAAAATCTCCCATGTAACCGGGCGCCTCTGATCCTTCTGGACCACCCCCCCTTTTTAAACCCTTCAACGCCTGTCTGATTGGAGAAATCCTTCCAATCTAACAGTTTGGCCAAGAAGGATAAGGCTGCCAACCTTTTTTAAAATAACCGGAGACGATGCCCCCTCCTCGAACCATGTCCCCATCAGCCAAAACATTAAATCTCTTCTACCCACCTCTGAATCCGGAAAGGAGAGTGTCCCGCCCCAATAAAACCACAACTGCCATACCTTATTATACGCCTCCCAGGTTGCCACCGACACAGAGCGCTTAATAAATTGCCATAAACAGTTTAAATTAGCCCCCACAGGTAAGACGGGCATTTCTCTCCCACCGCTTGAGCGTCTGGAGCCAACTCCCGGAAGCGAACCCACTGCAAACGAGAAAGCGAATCCGCTATACCGTTAGATACCCCTGGGATGTGTACTGCTGACACATGTAAATTCAATTGCAAACACAACAGAACAAATTTACGCAGTAGTTTTACCACCGGGAGGGATGATGCTGATAAAGTATTGATCGCTGACACGACCGCCGTGTTATCCGAGCGGATCCGAATTGCCTGACTCTGTAATGACGGGCCCCATAAGGCGACCGCCACCAGCACCGGAAACAATTCCAAAAAGGCTAGGTTCCTGACTAAGTCAGTCCCCCTCCATTTCTCCGGCCACGATGACGCACACCACCTCCCCTGAAAATAGGCCCCAAAGCCAGCCGATCCAGCTGCATCCGTAAACAGCTCTAATTGATCATTTGACATTACTGGCGCTAACCAGTAGGCTAGTCCATTGTACTGATCCAGAAATTCCGCCCACACGCCCAAATCCTCCCGAGTGACCTGGATAAAGTGATGCTGTTCCTTAACCCCACTCGTGGCCAAAGCCAGTCGCCTGCAAAAAAGTCTGCCCATCGGTATGACCCGACAAGCAAAATTCAAGGGACTGCAATTGCTGCAGAGTCACTTTGTTAGCTCCCTTGACTGCCAACACCAACTGCATTAAGTCCGGCAACTTGTCCGCCGGCAAGCGACAGAGGCGTCGCTCCGTATCAATCTCAATACCAAGGAACTTCATCACTGATCCGGGACCCTCAGTCTTTTCCGCCGCCAAAGGAACCCCAAAATCCGCAAAAGTGCACTTAATTTCCTTAAGCACCAATGCACACAAACCCGACTTTGCCGGCGCCACCCAGAAGAAATCATCTAGATAATGTGTGATAGAGGAAAAACCGCTCTTTTCCCTGATCACCCATTCTAGGAAGGTGCTAAAAGCTTCAAACAGTGAACATGAAATGGAGCACCCCATAGGTCGGCATCGATCCACATAAAAAGCCCCCTCAAAATGGCAACCAAGGAACTTGATGCTCTCCGGATGAACCGGAAGCAGCCGAAAAGCGGACTCGATGTCAGTCTTAGCCATTAGGGCCCCCGTCCCCGCTTCCCTAACCATGTTCAAAGCTATGTCAAAGGAAGCGTAAGTCACTGACGATAAATCTTTGCCAATGCCATCATTCACTGATTCACCCTTTGGGAACGAAAAGTGGTGAATCAACCGAAATTTTCCCACCTCTTTTTTGGGCACCACCCCTAGCGGGGAAACCACTAAATCCTCCCACGGAGAATCAGCGAACGGGCCTGCCATCCTACCCCCAGCCACCTCCTTTGCCAATTTTTCCCTAACTACCTCTGGATGCAACCTAGCCGATTTCAGGTTCTTTTTTCTTATCATGCGGAACTGAACGTCGGACGGAATTCTGAAGCCCACAGTGAACCCTTCCCGTAACAACTGGGCTGCCACCCTATCCCCGTATCTATCTAACCAGGGATCCATCGCTCCTACCCTCACTGGGGTCATCCCTTTTTCCAGCACGATCGAATGGCCGCGTGCTGGAACCACCTTTTCCCTTCTTGAAGCACTTGGCGACAGGATGCGCCCCTCCACAGAACGAGCACTCATGCTTAAATCTACAACTGGCTCCCCATCTACATGCGGAATCGTTAAACGACCAGCATAAACCTTTTCTTGTTGTGGACCCAGCCCCTGACCCTGCAGGGGCACTGCTAGCCTGAAAGGGAGATGAGGACCCAGGTGATGCATTATAAGTGCCCCCTTTTCCGCCCAAAACCCTGAGCCAAATCCCGATATCCTTGTGGTGCCACTCTAAATCAGCTTGCACCGACATTCGCTGACGAAATTGTTCGTCGTATCGCAGCCAGGCTAATCCCCCGTACACCCTATGCGCCTCCCAGATGGCGTCCAAGTAGCAGAACAAAGGGGTACATTTTTCAGGAAACTTTTCCCCTATCACACTGCCCAGTATCGTGAAGGCTTGCAGCCAATTTCCAAATGTACGGGGAATCATCCGAAATCTCCTCCTATCCTCGTCCTCTTCCTTCCTGTGCTCCTTCCCTTTCACCCAGCGATCAATGTTAAATCGCTCCAACGGCAATAGCGTGAATATATCGACATATTCCCTGCACCAAATTTTCTCTTTTACCTCCGCTTTTAAATGAGCCCCCAACGGACCCTCAAAACAGATATATGAATGCCCCTTGGCCGAGTCTGAAATAGGAACTCTTTTTTCCCCGCTTTTCTCAGTAACCACGCCCACTTGCACTAGTTCTTTGCCTGTCGCAGCCGGGGGTTCCACTGTCCCCCCCACTGACCCTGCCTCCTCGCTCGCCGCCATGCTCCCAGGAGCCCAGACCCTGGATAACCCTTCCTCCGGTCCCGCTGTCCCCACCGGTACTGACCCTTGAAACTTGTCCAGCAATGACTGCACTCCCCCTATGAAACCCTGCCAAGCTCCTTGGCCCCCGGAAGAAACCCCTTGTATGTCAGGACAATCAAGTGGCAATGACTCACCCAACAGATGCGAAGGGGGATCAGGCCTGCCATCCGATGCAGCTCCTGCTGCCGACATCGTGGGAGTCGAGACGCCTGCAGAGATGACTTGATTTGGCTGCGCCATAGTAGCCAAAGAGGTAGACTCTCTCTCGGGACCTGCACCAGCCGCCGGCATCTGGGAAAAGAAAGGAGTGCGAACATCACCAAGTCCCGGACCAAATTGCCACCCAAGGCCTGCGTACGGGGGGACCCACCCCATTCCACCCACCATACCCGGGAATTGCATGGGGCCGAACTGGCCCCATGCTGGGTGCTGACCCCAAGGGCCCGGGAAAAAATTGCCCCAAGCCTGTTGCGGAAAGCCGCCGCCCACTGAGTCACCTTGTGTCCCAGCCCCGCTAGCTCCCACCCCTGGCAATCCCACTGCAGCCGAATCTGGGTTGACCGCGCCCCACGGGGGGATACCCGCTGGGGCTGAATCCATCGTGGAAGTACTGGGGCCACTGATCCCCGACCCTGCATAATCTGCCCCACCCGACCGCGGAGGGGACAACGCCTGACCGCCCGTCATAGGCCGCTGTGCGCTAGTGCCCGGCTGGGGAGACCTCTCTGCTGCTCTCTGCCCTGTTCTCGACCCCTTGCCACCCCTCCTGGCCATCTTCCCTTTCCCTTTCCCCTTCCCCCTGTGAGCCGATGCCATCGGAATGGGTCCACCCCTGACCTCCATCCCCCCATCCCCCACCACACTGACCTGCTGCTTGTCGTCTGTGCCAGCGGGAGGGGCGTCTGCCATGCCCGCCTCGACCGCTGCACGCCTCGTCCTGCTTGCCGGAGGGGATGGGGAGAGCCTGCTCACTGCCCTCTTGCTCCTTTGCGGCCTGGGAGTCGCCGGGGCCGCGTCCTGTGACCCACCCGCGGCCGGTGAATCCGCCGCGTTGGATGCCTCCACTGCTCCCCTCCAATCCACCCCCCGCCTGTCAGCCTCCTCTCTTAGTTGGCGCAAAGCGCCAGTTATGTCCCACTGGGCCATCTTGTCCGCCTCTGCCCCCACTAATTCCGCGCTGTCTTCAGCAAGAGCAAACTACACGTTTGCTCTCGCTGCCTTCCTAAGGTGACTGACGTCACCTCCTCCCCGCCTAGCTAAAGCCCTCCCCCCTCTGCCTGAACTAACCAATCCCCCCGCTGCCTACTCTGGTCCCCCTGCCTAAACCTTCCCCCCCTGCAACACTCGTACCTCAACTAGTTCCGCGGAACTAGCCTAGATCATGCTGCGCTGGGCTTATAGCCCAGCGCTCTCCTGGAGGTAAGTATGACCTGTGTATGCGCAGAAAAAGTGGGATCAGCGCATCACCAGGCCGCCCCTGAATGGCCTCAGCTCAGAGATGCGCTGAGCCCCCCCAGGAACTACGAACGCACCTTGAACCAAACAGAGGCTCTGCATATACACCAAAGAAACACTAACACAAATTGGTTCAAGGTGCGTTCGTAGTTCCTGGGGGGGCTCAGCGCATCTCTGAGCTGAGGCCATTCAGGGGCGGCCTGGTGATGCGCTGATCCCACTTTTTCTGCGCAATTCTTAATTTTACTGGTAGCGCGCCCAGGCTATGCATATGCACAGGTAGGTTTAGTTAGTGTTAGGTCCCCTCCCATGGAGGAAAGACTTCTACGACAGTGGGAGGGACAAGTACCTAACAATTGCAAATTGTTAGTGAAACTAACATCCTCCAAGTGGTAGACAGGTCATGTGTGTGCTCATTGTGTATTTGAATCCCATGAGTGGGGTGTGCACTTTTTTGCAGGTAAGCACTCATCTGTTTTTAAGTAGCGCTGTTAATTTCTTTGCTGTGTTTGATTTAATTCTGGTCAGCTGCTCCCACTTGTTAGTGTTTCTTTGGTGTATATGCAGAGCCTCTGTTTGGCCTGTCTACCACTGGGCGCGCTACCAGTAAAATTAAGAATTGCGCAGAAAAAGTGGGATCAGCGCATCACCAGGCCGCCCCTGAATGGCCTCAGCTCAGAGATGCGCTGAGCCCCCCCAGGAACTACGAACGCACCTTGAACCAATTTGTGTTAGTGTTTCTTTGGTGTATATGCAGAGCCTCTGTTTGGTTCAAGGTGCGTTCGTAGTTCCTGGGGGGGCTCAGCGCATCTCTGAGCTGAGGCCATTCAGGGGCGGCCTGGTGATGCGCTGATCCCACTTTTTCTGCGCAATTCTTAATTTTACTGGTAGCGCGCCCAGGCTATGCATATGCACAGGTAGGTTTAGTTAGTGTTAGGTCCCCTCCCATGGAGGAAAGACTTCTACGACAGTGGGAGGGACAAGTACCTAACAATTGCAAATTGTTAGTGAAACTAACATCCTCCAAGTGGTAGACAGGTCATGTGTGTGCTCATTGTGTATTTGAATCCCATGAGTGGGGTGTGCACTTTTTTGCAGGTAAGCACTCATCTGTTTTTAAGTAGCGCTGTTCATTTCTTTGCTGTGTTTGATTTAATTCTGGTCAGCTGCTCCCACTTGTTAGTGTTTCTTTGGTGTATATGCAGAGCCTCTGTTTGGTTCAAGGTGCGTTCGTAGTTCCTGGGGGGGCTCAGCGCATCTCTGAGCTGAGGCCATTCAGGGGCGGCCTGGTGATGCGCTGATCCCACTTTTTCTGCGCAATTCTTAATTTTACTGGTAGCGCGCCCAGGCTATGCATATGCACAGGTAGGTTTAGTTAGTGTTAGGTCCCCTCCCATGGAGGAAAGACTTCTACGACAGTGGGAGGGACAAGTACCTAACAATTGCAAATTGTTAGTGAAACTAACATCCTCCAAGTGGTAGACAGGTCATGTGTGTGCTCATTGTGTATTTGAATCCCATGAGTGGGGTGTGCACTTTTTTGCAGGTAAGCACTCATCTGTTTTTAAGTAGCGCTGTTCATTTCTTTGCTGTGTTTGATTTAATTCTGGTCAGCTGCTCCCACTTGTTAGTGTTTCTTTGGTGTATATGCAGAGCCTCTGTTTGGTTCAAGGTGCGTTCGTAGTTCCTGGGGGGGCTCAGCGCATCTCTGAGCTGAGGCCATTCAGGGGCGGCCTGGTGATGCGCTGATCCCACTTTTTCTGCGCAATTCTTAATTTTACTGGTAGCGCGCCCAGGCTATGCATATGCACAGGTAGGTTTAGTTAGTGTTAGGTCCCCTCCCATGGAGGAAAGACTTCTACGACAGTGGGAGGGACAAGTACCTAACAATTGCAAATTGTTAGTGAAACTAACATCCTCCAAGTGGTAGACAGGTCATGTGTGTGCTCATTGTGTATTTGAATCCCATGAGTGGGGTGTGCACTTTTTTGCAGGTAAGCACTCATCTGTTTTTAAGTAGCGCTGTTCATTTCTTTGCTATGACCTGTGTATGGTTATTTTGACTTTTTTTTTTTAGTCCAGGTCCTCTTTAAGTATACCTGAACTGAGCGGGATATGGTGGCTGCCATTTTTTTTCCTTTTAAACAATGGCAGTTGCCTGGCAGTTCTGCTGATCTCTTTGGCTGAAGTAGTGACTGAATCACATGCCTGAAACAAGCATGTGGCTAATCCGGTCAGACTACACTTAGAAACACCTGATCTGTATGCTTGTTCAGGGACTATGGCTAAGAGCAGTGGTCCTCAAACTAAGGCCTGCGGGCCGAATGTGGCCCCCTGAGGCTTTTTCACCGGGCCCAACAAACACAAAATGTATTACTTATAGATGTGGTCAGCTAAATATTGGTAGACTGCATATAGAATAGCAGTGCTGGCATCACCCATCCACATGGAAGCCAGAAGGCAGCAATTCGCTGGTTTCCAAACAAATGCCATGTTAGGCGACAGTCCAATTGGACTGCAAGTTGTCACCTGGGTATGCTTCACTGTCTCACCCGCAAAGTCTTCTACATCATTTTATGTAAACTCTGCCCCCCCAGTAGTCTGAAGTATGTTGACCCGGCCCTCGACCCAAAATGTTTGGGGACCCCTGGCTAAGAGTATTAGAGGCAGAGGCTCAGCAGGACAGCCTGGCAATCTGCATTGTTAAAAGGAAATAAATATGGCAGCCTTCATATCCCTCTCAGTTCAGGTGTCCTTTAACTGTCCTCTGAAATTATCATTTTTATATTGCTTTGCAGTCTGTCTGTTCTTGGAAAATAACTGGTTTGTTTTTATGTTGGTTGATTGCTGTTGTATTCCCTAGTGCACTTCTCCACCTCCTACATGGTACTACTCATGCAGCTCAGCCAGTCAGTGTGTGCATTTGTACAGGGATTGTGGAAAAGATTAAAGATGCATAGTTGATGCCTTTTACCTCCAGATTATTATAACAAACTTTTTTTTTTTTTTTAGCCAACCCATCTGCACAAACCACTCTATACTTTAATTAAGGTCTGTACCCACGGTGCCATTTTTGTGGTGACTTTTTTTGCAATCATGGGTACATTTTCGTGATTTCACAATTGTGTTTAGAGATGCGTGGCGATCGCAACATCATATCCTGCATCACTGAATGACAGAGCGTTCAGATCCCCATAGACTCCCACACAAATGCAATAGTTTACACCCGTAGTTTTTGTTTAGCTTTAGAGTGTCTGCAACTTTGGTGTCCTATGACCCCCACCATCCGGCCAGGCACCCACAAAGCAACTCTGAGCCACTTGAGGTCCAGTTCCTGGTGTCCTGACCAGGGCTGGGACAAGGTCCTTCAGCACCCAAGACACCAAAGTGTGCCCCTTCATCCCACCCACCCCAGCCATCACCACACACTGATTGCTATTTGACTAAGAGGCGCCCCAGGGCCCCCAACACCTTATTCTCTAGTTCTCTGGCTTGCAGTCACTGCCATATATCCCTTTTTCTTATTTCTCTCTGCTTCAAATACAATAGGGGAATGATAGCTGAGTGAGTTGTGTGCCCCTCCTACACTGCGCCCTAAGACTGGAGTCTTTCCCACCTCGGCCCGGCCCTGGTCCTGACTCTCAACACTGCATCACCAGCACTCCTGAATTCCTCTTAAATTGCAGCATACTCTGCCATGTCACATTGCTAAAAAACCACTTCCCTTTCCAATCAATGCTTGGGGGCTGGTCTTTGGTCAACATAAGGGCTGTTTCTCTCAGTAGGGGTACAGGATATTCTCCATCTCTCTCATTGGTCAAGCAGATTAAAGTAGTACTGTAATGGAAAAAAAAAAGAGTGGAACTTACCTAGGGGCTTCTAACGGACACCGCAGACGTCCTGTGCCCGGGCTGGGACAAAACACAGGAAGCTCCCGGCGACGTCAGTGGGAGCAATAATGCACGCGGCCAGGGCCGTGCAGGTGCAGTGGCCGAAAACCAGAAGGTGAGCCGCAGTGGGGACTGGAGGATCATTTGTTCCGGTGCGGGCACAGGACGTCTGCGGGTGTCCGTTAGAAGCCCCAGGTAAGTTCAACTTTTTTTTTTTTTCCTCAACTTAAGTACTCCTTTAGTAACCCAAGCTGGATCCATGAGAGGTGTGTAATTTGCAGGGCAGCCGCAGATCTACCTAGGGGTATGAATTTTAGGGTCTAAAGGCTTGTGAAAGAATTGCACCACTTGCAGACACTAAAATGCGGAAATAATTAAAATGCCAGGGAAGTTAAAGCACACATGAAGTGAGAGGAATGTGGATGTTGTCATGTGTATTTCGTTATAAATAATGCTAATTGCCTGGCTGTCCTGCTTATCCACTGCCTCTAATACTCTTAGCCATAGACTCTGAACAAGCCAGGCGTTCCCTTTTGTGTCTTAAATATTGCAGCACCTGTGTCATGTGATAAACTCTAGAGGCACATTTCCTTAATGTGACCACTAGAGGCCTCTATTGTTCTGCCTCTAGCATTTGAATCAGAATCAGAATCAGAATCATTTTTATTTCGCCAAGCATGACTGGGTCATGCCCGGAATTGGGTTTGGCACAATGGAGCGGTACATAGAAGGAAAGGCAGGAAAAAACGTTAGAATGACAGTAATACATCATCCTCAAATATAGACATACACAATATACAATCAGCATTAGATATAGATATACATATAGCTCAGTATCCCTCTTTCAAAAAGTACACTGCTGAAGTTCACCCCTCTAATGCAGGTGGTAGGGCGCTCCTATGCAGGTGGTAGGGCGCTGATAGAGGGTGGTAGAATTTTAAGGGAGTTCAAGAGGCTAACGGCCATCGGGAAGAAAGAGTTCTTGTGTCTGGTGGTCTTGGTGGGGATGGCCCGGAGTCTCCGACCCAGTGGAAGAGGGGAGAAAAAACAGTGCCCTGGGTGAGAGAAGTCACTTGCAATCCTCAGTGCCCTGGCTCGCAGTCTTGTGTTATACAGGTGGTCAAGTGGGGGCAGAGGTCTCCCAATGGTCCTCTCCGCCGACCTAATGATCCTCTGTAATTTGTGCCTGTCACTGACGGTGGCTCCCGCATACCAGACCAAGATGGTGGAGCAGAGGATAGATTCAATGGTGGCAGTGTAAAAGCATGTTAGGATCTCCTGCGCCATGCCGAACTTCCGCAGTTGGCGGAGGAAGAAGAGTCTCTGCTGGGCTTTCCGTTGGGTTGACGTGATGTTGACTCTCCAACTGAGATCACTGGAGATGGTGGTGCCCAGCAGGCGAGCGCAGGGCACTCTGGCCACCTCGGTGCCATCGATGTAGATGGGAGGTGGGGAAGGAGCCGACTTCCTAAAGTCAATTATAAGTTCGACGGTTTTGGCCGTGTTGAGCACTAGGCTGTTCTCCTTGCACCAGTGGCATAGCCTTTCCACCTGCTTCTGGTAATCCTGGATGTTGTCTTTGGTGACGAGGCCGACGATGGTGGTGTCGTCCGCAAATTTTATGACTTTGACAGAGTCTACCGTGGATCTGCAATCGTTTGTGTAAAGGGAGAAGAGCAGCGGGGACAGGACGCAGCCCTGGGGTGCCCCTGTGTTGGTTGTCACTTCTCGCGAGTAGATGTCTCCCAGCCTGACAACTTGGGATCTGTTGGAGAGAAAGTCAACGATCCATAGACGTAGGGTGGGGTGGACCCCAAGCGTGGACAGAACATTCTGGAGGGTGCGTGGGCATATAGTGTTAAATGCCGAGCTGAAGTCTAATAGCAGTACTCTGGCATACGCATCCTTCCTGTCTAGATGGTTGTGGATGTATTCCAGACAGATGTTTAGAGCGTCATCAGTGGACCTGTTTGCCCTGTAGGCAAACTGGAGTGGGTCAAGTAGGGGCAGGGTGGATAGCTTGAGGGTGGATAAGACCACTCTCTCTAGGGACTTCATGATGACGGACGTCAGGGCCACAGGCCTGTAGTTGTTGAGGTCGGAGATGCCTTGTTTCTTGGGAACAGGAATGATGGTGGACCTCTTGAAGCACGCAGGGACTCTGCCCTCTGTCAGTGACCTGCTGAAGATGGCGGAGAGGATGGGGGCAAGTTGCTCCGAACAGGATTTGAGGCAGGCTGGGGACACGCCGTCGGGTCCCGAGGCTTTCCTGGCATTTAGTGTGGACAGGAGGTGCCGTACGTCTGCCTCCCTCACTTCCAGAGAGAGTGAGTCCACGCTTGGGTCACTGTGCGCGGGGGCTGGGGGGGGAGGGGGTGGAGGGTTCCCCCCAGGCTCAGCCTGCCTTTCAAACCTGTGGTAGAATCTGCTAAGTTCCTCCGCTAATTCTGGGCTGGGTGTAGCGTGTTGAGGGGGAGGCTTGTAGTTGGTGGCAGCCTTGAGCCCTTGCCATACAGCTCGTGAGTTGTTCGAGCGCAGGTTCTGCTCCATCCTCTGAGCAAACTCCTTTTTTGCGGCTCTCAGCTCTCGCTTCAGAGCGTTCCTCGCCATCCTGAATTCCTCCTGGTTTCCCGCCTTGTGAGCCGCCTCCTTACGTTTCCGCAGTAGCCGTAGCTTGTTGGAGAACCACGGTTTGTTATTCGGGTAGACCTTGAAGGATTTGGTTGGGACGCAGGAGGCCTCGCAGAAGCTGATGTATGAGGTGACGTTGTCTGCCCACTCGTCCAGGTCTGGAGCTGCCAGGGACTCCCAGTCCGTGCAATCAAAGCAGGCTTGAAGGTGGAGCTTGGCCTCGCTGGACCATACCTTGGAGGACTTCACGGCCGGTTTTGCCGATTCCAGGATCCTTCTGTAGGTTGGTATGAGATGAACAAGGCAGTGGTCGGAGGAGCCAAGTGCCGCCCCAGGGATAGCCTTGTAGGCATTCTTCAGTGGCGTGTAGCAATGATCGAGGGTGTTCAGGCCTCTGGTAGGGCACGCAACATGCTGATGGTAGCGTGGCAGCTCTTGTTGAAGGTTTGCCCTGTTGAAGTCACCCATGACTATGAACAGTGAGTCAGGGAGGGATATTTCCCACTGCGAGATGGTGTCGCTGAGGGTATTCAGGGCAGATTTGGCGTCCGCATCAGGGGGAATATACACACCGACAAGGACATAGGAGGAGAACTCCCGTGGTGAATATGCCGGTCTGCAGTTGACGAGTAGAAGTTCTAGGTCTGGGGAGCACATCCTGTCGAGTACTGGTGGGGTGGGGCACCATGAAGAGCTAACGTAGAAGCAGATGCCACCTCCTTTTTTCTTCCCAGAGAGGGAAGGGTCACGGTCTCCCCGTATGAGGCTGAAGCCTGGAAGGTGTAGGGCCTTCTCCGGGATGTTCTCATGTAGCCAGGTCTCCGTGAGGCAGAGTACTGGGGTGTTTCTCCCGAGCTCCCACCTGCTGCAGAGGAGACGCAGTTCGTCCAGTTTGTTAGGGAGGGAGCGGACATTTGCCAGGAGTACCGAGGGGATGGCTGACCTCAGGCCCCTCTTCTTGAGTCTGACACGGGCCCCAGCTCGACAGCCCGTGACACAGGCGACCTGGCAGAGAAGACACCGAGAAGTACCCAGCTGGGATGGAGAGAAGACACGTGACGGTGAATAGGTGAGTATAAGCTTTGCTGCCAACACTGCATATCAGTCCTCCAGTAATCTAATGCTGCACTCCTGACTCTCCTCTTATAGAGCAATATCTTCTGTAATATCTCAAAAACAAAATAAGTCCATGGTATATAGTATTGCAAACCATATGCAACTTCATATGATGAATAAATAAATCACTTTATTTGAAGGGATTCTGAGCACTCACTAAAAATAAAATAGCGACTTTACCAATTAAACAAATCTCACTAATCTGTTCTTTCTTGATGCAGGATACAACTAAAATGCTGGTGCAGACCCTCCTCATATCCCAACCAGCCTTCTCTGTGTGTCTTCTGCTGATCCAGGTGGAACTGCTGCTTTATTCCTGCACCCCTCTGTCTGTTCCTCCAGTACTGATCCACTCTATCAGTGCCACCACTGGTTGCCCATAAACTATAGGATTTACTTCTCCAATTTAGGATTCACTTCAAGCTTCCAACACGTCCTTAGAAAATTCTCTCCGTTTTGACTTCAACATACTGTACTTCAATAAGCTAATTTCCAGATACAATCTTACAACAATCCCTGATCCATCAGAATCGTGTATTACCTGGACTTCACAATGTAAATCTGTGCTCTGATGCTTGGCAACAAGGATGGTCTCTTTGTGCCCCCCCCAAAAAAAATCAATAACATTAGGTGGCCCCTTTGCTTCCCCTCTATAGGTAGCAGCAGTAGGTGGCTCCTTTGTCTTGTCCCCTCTACCCCAACCCCCCCTTCCTTCACAGATAGCAGCATTAGGTGGCCCCTTCGTCCCCCCTACTCCCCCCCCCCCTTCCTCCACAGATAGCAGCATTAGGTGGCCCTTTCGTCCCCCCTACTCCCCCCCCCTTCCTCCACAGATAGCAGCATTAGGTGGCCCCTTCGTCCCCCCTACTCCCCCCCCCTTCCTCCACAGATAGCAGCATTAGGTGGCCCTTTCGTCCCCCCTACTCCCCCCCCCCTTCCTCCACAGATAGCAGCATTAGGTGGCCCTTTCGTCCCCCCTACTCCCCCCCCCCCCCTTCCTCCACAGATAGCAGCATTAGGTGGCCCCTTCGTCCCCCCTACTCCCCCCCCCCCCTTCCTCCACAGATAGCAGCATTAGGTGGCCCTTTCGTCCCCCCCTACTCCCCCCCCCTTCCTCCACAGATAGCAGCATTAGGTGGCCCCTTCGTCCCCCCTACTCCCCCCCCCCCTTCCTCCACAGATAGCAGCATTAGGTGGCCCCTTCGTCCCCCCTACTCCCCCCCCCCCCCTTCCTCCACAGATAGCAGCATTAGGTGGCCCCTTCATCCCCCCTACCCCCCCCCCCTTCCTCCACAGATAGCAGCATTAGGTGGCCCCTTCGTCCCCCTAACTCCCCCCCCCCCCCCCTTCCTCCACAGATAGCAGCATTAGGTGGCCCCTTGCCCCCTCCCTACTCCCCCCCCCCTTCCTCCACAGATAGCAGCATTAGGTGGCCCCTTGCCCCCCCCCTACTCCCCCCCCCCTTCCTCCACAGATAGCAGCATTAGGTGGCCCCTTGCCCCCCCCCCCCCTCCCCTTTACTCCACAAACAGCAGTATTAGGTGGACCCTTGGTTCTCCCCCCCAACCTACACACTAAGCAGCATTAGGTGGCCATTTTGTCCCACAACAGATTATCAGCTTGATTGAATAGACTACCATTTATCTGCAAAGCATATAACCTAACAAGCCATTTTAGAGAGTGGGACACCACTGGTCCTTACCTATTTCATAAAGCACAATTTTAATCAGTTTATCATGTACTCTTCATCCTCTTAGACTGTTAACTGGATTGGGCAGTGCTTTCTCTTTAGCTATATTTTGGTATTGCTGTATTACTATTACTATTACTATTAAGCTCTGACCTTTTCTGAATAAGTCATGTTACTAATTGTACCTCAGAGGACTATAAAAAAGTAACACTAGATGGCACTAAAAGTTTAAGAATTAGATTCACAATACAGTATACTGAAGGTTCCTGAAGTGTCCCTAAAATGCTAAAAAAAAATACTAACTAATAATATCTACAGTGTGGATAGGTGGCTGTTTGGGGTAGGTATACCTGAGTAAGCGTGATGCTAATCTAATCCTAATGTGCTGGGCTATTTCTGTGGAGCCCAAGGGGAAAGCCGCTACTGTGACTGTATGTTTGGGGCTGCTAGCACTGGATCATGCTGGCTGAGAACAGGAGAAGCCTCATTAGGATCCAGAGGCTCCCCCTCCTGAGGGAAGTATCTGATTTTTATTTTATTTGAAGTAACAGGTTTAAGGCTACTTTTGCACTGACACGTTGCTTGTAATAATCGTATGGCAAATATGATGCCATTATATTGTAATGGAACGTTCTCATTGGGACATTAGCAATGTGGTGCCACAGAATCCATCAGAATAACGCAAGGCATACTGTGCAGTACTGAATGATGTGCACGTTTACAGTTGTGGTGACGCATGCTTTTTATGTACTGTATGCTTCACTGTATGTGTCACATGCACACATAATGCACAATGCAACTTTTCTTCTCAGTAGCTATTCTATTTGTACAGCATGCGGAATGCAACACCCCAATGTGAAGCTAGCCTAAGTGGCCCAACAATCCCTATGCGTCTCAATGGACCATGGCTGCCTTCCTCAGAAGTGATTAAGTCTGTTTCAGAGGAGCTGACAATCTAATCCCCCCTACTTCAACCTAGGCCCTTCTTGGGTATGTCAGGTGGAAGAGGAAATTATGAAAACATGGGCAGAACATCTGCTTTTCAGCTAGGCAACTTTTTATTATTTAGTATTTAAAAAGCTCTTTACAGAGTATACAGTATCGTTATTAACTGTCTCTCAGAGGGGCTCACAATCTAATCCCTACCATAGTCATATATGTCCATAATAGTCTAGGGACAATTTTTGCGAGGCAAGTCATCTTGGCATCTGCACTTTACCACGTATTGCCTGACTTGGGCGCCACCATAGATAGTTATGTTGGTTACGCTATAGTGTCACTGGGGGGTATTTTTCACCGAATTAGTGTAATTCGGGTGCCGGTAATCGCATGACCCCGAATTATGTGTCCAAAGGGACAAATTAGGTTATCAGTAGGGGGATATATTTGTTATATTCTCCTACATTGCCTACCGCAGGGCAGGGCCAGATTTACATTGTACAGAAGAACAGAGAAGGCACTACTCCTGCTCCAGTTACCTTTAATCAACTTTATCACAGACAAGTACATGCGTGGGTGACAGCCTGACAGCCAGTTCGCGTAAACAATGCTTCTTCAGAGGCTAGTAAAGTATACTATAGTAGTGTGTACTAAACTAGCCTCTGAAGACGCATTGTTTACGTGAAACGGCTGTCAGGCTGTCACCCCCACTGCATGTTCTTGTCTGTGATAAATGTTGATTAAAGGTAACCGGAGCATGAGTAGTATCTTCTCTGTTCTTCTGTACATTGTGACATCAGTTCTGTTTCTTCAAGTGCACGCTCTTGTGGTTACAAATCCGGTATGGATTGTCTGCTTTAGGATCTCTTTTCGAATTATTGCAGGTCTGACTTTAACATAAGGCACTAAAGACACATGCCTACAGGTGCCTGATGATGGAAAGGTGGCTCAATCCCCTACCAAATGCCTCCGTCTCTCCTTCCCTATGCAGAGTCCTGATGAGTGTAAATGAGAGGTTACTCAGCCTTTTCTGCATTTCCACTGACAAGATTTCCCTTCAGTCAGGGGCACCTCTACCTACTTAATAATGAGGGTACATCTGGCTATATAATACTAAAGGGCACCTGTAGCGACCTATGAAGGGTGAGGGAGAAGTGACAGCTCGGTAGAGTTGGGCCGAACAGTTCGCCTGCGAACGGTTCCATGCGAACGGTTCCATGCGAACTTCAGTGGTTCGCGTTCGCGTCCCGCAGGCGAACTTTTGCGGAAGTTCGGTTTGCCCCATAATGCACCATGAGTGTCAACTTTGACCCTCTACATCACAGTCAGCAGGCCCAGTGTAGCCAATTAGTCTACACTAGCCCCTGGAGCCACTCCCCCCCTAATACAAGGCAGGCAGCGGCGGCCATTACGCTCACTCGTGTGCCTGCGTTAGTGAGAGTAGGGCGAGCTGCTGCAGACTGTCTCTCATAGGGAAAGATTAGTTAGGCTTAGCTTGTTCCTGGCTGCATACCTGTTCTGTTCAGTACCTGCATACCTGTTCAGTGAACCTGCCACTGCATACCTGTTCTGTGAACCTGCCACTGCATACCTGTTCTGTGAACCCACCACTGCATACCTGTTCTATGAACCCACCACTGCATACCTGTACTGTGAACTCACCACTGCATACCTGTTCAGTGAACCCACCACTGCATACCTGTTCAGTGAACCCACCACTGCATACCTGTTCAGTGAACCTGCCACTGCATACCTGTTCTGTGAACCCACCACTGCATACCTGTTCTGTGAACCTACCACTGCATACCTGTTCTGTGAACCTACCACTGCATACCTGTACTGTGAACTTACCACTGCATACCTGTTCAGTGAACCCACCACTGCATACCTGTTCAGTGAACCCACCACTGCATACCTGTTCAGTGAACCTGCCACTGCATACCTGTTCAGTGAACCCACCACTGCATACCTGTTCAGTGAACCTGCCACTGCATACCTGTTCTGTGAACCCACCACTGCATACCTGTTCTGTGAACCCACCACTGCATACCTGTTCTGTGAACCCACCGCTGCATACCTGTACTGTGAACTCACCACTGCATACCTGTTCAGTGAACCCACCACTGCATACCTGTTCAGTGAACCCACCACTGCATACCTGTTCAGTGAACCTGCCACTGCATACCTGTTCAGTGAACCTGCCACTGCATACCTGTTCTGTGAACCCGCCACTGTATACCTGTTCTGTTCAGTGAACCCGCCACTGCATACCTGTTCTGTTCAGTGAACCCGCCACTGCATACCTGTTCTCGCCATGGTGCGCACCAGTCCAGCACGGCCGTCACTACACAAACAGCTGTTTGCCGTGCGTTACACGGTGAGTTTGGTGTGACAGTGTGAAGCAGTACCTTAATTACACTACCTGATTGATGTATACACATGCAAGATGTTTTAAAGCACTTTAGGCCTGTCATTTAGCATTCAATGTGATTTCTGCCCTTAAAACGCTGCTTTGCGTCAAATCCAAATTTTTCCTGGGGACTTTTGGCATGTATCCCACTCCTCCACCTGGGGGTCCAGGTGTTAGACCCCTTGAAACACCTTTTCCATCACTTTTGTGGCCTGCATAATTTTTTTTTTCAAAGTTCGCATCCCCATTGAAGTCTATGGCGGTTCGCGAACTTTTACGCGAACCGAACCTTACGCGGAAGTTCGCAAACCCGGTTCGCGAACCTAAAATCGGAGGTTCGGCCCCACTCTACAGCTCGGCCAACCAGCACACTTACAGTGCAGTTCGGCTGGGGTTTGTACGTTCCCGGAGGGCGAAGTCTAAGGTGCCAGGACATCTGTGCCTACAGGCTCCTGTGAGGTAATTCCAGGTCTAACGCATTGAGAGCCATCTCTCGGCTTCTCTCCCACCTTAGAGTGAACCTCCAAACTAAAACTATACTCAGCAGAACTGAAAAGACTTGGTGTTTCTTCAACAGTTTCACAGCATCAGAACTTTGTTTTTCTTACCAAAGCATCATTTTTAGCTGCATTTTTAGCTAAGCTCCACCCATCAAAGAAAAAAAGCCCGGACTTTTTTTTCCCTGATGCTGTGCAGAGCATGATGGGATTTCCTATGTTGTTGTTCACAATGCCTAGCAACTGGGAGTGGTGCTCAAGACACAGGACAGTTGGAACGGTGTCTCATGCTCCCTGTCACCTCCTTTCAACCAAAAAGATGGCTGCCATCATGAAATCAAACATTTGCCTGTTCTTTTAAAACAGTGTGGGTAAGAGATTATATTACCTATCTATTTTAATCAACATAACCAATGTAACTTAATGACAGTATGTTTGTTTAGGCTGGAGTTCCTCTTTAACTAACTGCCACCGGGAACATAGGTATGCTTTTTTATCACTAAATATAACCTGATACTCTTTTAATGGCTTATACAGTGGGTTGCAAAAATATTCGTCCCCCTTGAAGTTTTCCACATTTTGTCACATTACTGCCACAAACATGCGTCAATCTTACTGCCACAAACGCTGTCCCTCTAATCTGACTGAGCTGGAGCTGTTTTGCAAAGAAGAATGGGCAAGGATTTCAGTCTCTAGATGTGCAAAGCTGGTAGAGACATACCCTAAAAGACTGGCAGCTGTAATTGCATCAAAAGGTGGTTCTACAAAGTATTGGGGCCGAATATTTACGCACACCCCACTTTGCAGTTATTTATTTGTAAAAAATGTTTGGAATCATGTATGATTTTCGTTCCACTTCTCATGTGTACACCACTTTGTGTTGGTCTTTCATGTGGAATTCCAATAAAATGTATTCATGTTTGTGGCAGTAATATGACAAAATGTGGAAAACTTCAAGGGGGCTGAATACTTTTGCAACCCACTGTATGTTATCAATGATGTACCACTGGCAGATTCCATGTCATTTATATTCTATTTGCCTACTATATTATTATGTATAAAACAAGTCTTGATAGTCAAAATAGACTTTTGCTTTCTGTACATTTACAAATGTACCGTGATAACCTACACCAATGCAAAACTAACGTTTGCCTGTAACAGCCAATGACACTTTTGATAACAGTTTAAAAACAAACAAAAAAACATAGTAGAACATTCTGGGCCTCTGGCACTGCAAAGCAAAAGTGCCAGCCACTCTGCTACTCTGTTGCCTAGGAATACTGTAAGATATGTATTTCTACAGTGCCATTGAAAATGTTGACACTTTATTAATCAGCAATTGTAAAAATCATGAGCTATTTTGTTTGTGGATACAGTGCCATAATTTCAGGAAATAAATGTAAAGTACTAGCTGAAAATGTAAGCAGAATTGTAACAGGTGATGTTCATGATGGCCACTAGAGGGAAGTATTGCTCTGTGTTTCCAGGGAACCGTTTTGCATTCTGTCAGTGGCCTAACCAGTATCTATATATACAGATATATTCAACAGGAAGAGGAGGTGACACAATAGTATTCATTAGTAAAGTGTTGTTAACTATTTCTTAGTTATTTTTAGAATATGCATCATAAACCAGGCGTCTTAGCATAGCTCTATCTGTAATACAGATCTATAATAATACTACTTAGCTATGGAAAATCAGTCAACGCTAGCAGAAGACAGATTAATGTGAAATATAAACATATAGATTTTTGAGCCAAGGCAGCAGGAGAACCTTCTAACTATGACAGACAGAAGACTGTCTGAGTTCACACTGTACTTGCTAAAAAAAAAACTGCCCATGGAATCAATGGAAGCCTATGGGAATGGACAGTGTCCGTTCTCACTAAGCTGTTGTCTCCATTCGTTCCTGCTCTACTCACATGTCTTCTGTGTCTGTCTCTGGTCTTTTGCCACTGGTGACACCGCCGCTCACCGCTGGGGGCAAGCATGGTTATATATCTTTTAGAGCCTCACAGTGGTGGCTCCAACTTCAAATTTTTGGGGGGCACGATGGCTAGCTGGTGGGGCCCATTTGGGTGCTCAAAATCAATGTTTGTATGGCAAGCGTTAGATTTTTTTTTTTTGCCTAAGTCAGGTGATAAAATTAAATCTAACTAGTTCAGCAATGATAGGAACCAGATGTAAACATCAAACAGAACTTAGATGTTTTAGAGCAGATTGTCCAAATGATGGTGCTATTATAGAAGGACAGTTACCTACAGATGTACTTGGATAGCTGGGTGGCATTAATTCTTACTTGCTAGCAAGCTGCTAATGTGTGGACAGATCACAGACAAAACATTCCAGTCCCCAGCCTGTGTCTGACGACTCTACAAGCAAGGGGAAGGAGAAGAGGCAGAAGGGAGAGAAACACTGTATAATTACTTATCTTCATAGCTAAGCATTGCTGGAGACTAGAGCTTGTATTTTACAGGCAGGAAGGAGGTAGAGAAATACTTTTTATGTAAATATAAGTGGCATCCAGATACATAAATTACAAGGGATCTTACAAGGGTTGTGAGGTATTTATGGAAAATAGATAAGACCCTTGGTTTACGTAACACCTAAATTGATTCAGGCTGACATGGAGAGTTTTTTTTACAGACCCTATCCTGTTCACTGTACATTTGCTGAAGCATGGAAACCGTTAAAGAGGAACTCCACAATTGAGAAGCTATTGTTCATCAAAAGGTCTGTTCGAAGTAGCATCTCTTCAAACTACTGATTTTGACACTCTGATTTTACAAAAGACTCCACAATGAAACGTAATTTCTAGATTATACAAGTCACTTCTGGACGTTACACAGCATCCAACATTTTTGTTTAAAGAGGCCTGAAAACATAGGTTGAATGTAACTTTTGATGATGAGGATTGGGAAAAAAGTATGCATAATGGCAAGTAAAAGCTCAGTGGGTGTATTAATTCAGGAACTAAACTTTAAATTGATATCGCATTGGTATAGGACTCCCTTTCTATTACACAGATTCTTTCCTAGGGTCCCTGATTTGTGCTGGAGGTGCAAGGAAACGGGAGGAACTCTATTACACATCTGGTGGCACTGCACCCTGATTGTCCCATTTTGGTCCCAGGTACATTTCCTGATTAAATCTATTGAGTGAAGACCTTGAGTTGAAACCTGAGATATTTCTCTTACATCTCTCTAGGGACAGCATTAGATCTTACACAAACTCTTTGGTTAAATGTTTGCTGAATGCAGCCAAGTCTTGTATCCCACTTCAATGGAAATCATCTGACCCGCCTTCAATAATTCTCTGGTTCCAAAAAATAGCGCAGATAGAGAAAATGGAGGAGATGAGACACACTACTTCAGAAGAAATAGAAAAATACATAATCATGTGGGCTCAATGGTATGAGTTTCTAGATAGTGAAACATAAAGAAATACTTCAGGGGACTTTAGTTCAGGAGACACCTCCACCCCATAGAGGATTAGGCCCCTCGATACCATCATCTTCACTAGACCTATAATGTGATTTATTCCTGTAACACTTTCCTTTTTGACCTGTCATGGTACTGAATCACTCTGTCATGGTTGCTGACTTAAATAAGATATCGCTATATCTGAATTAGATATGTTGATACGTAACTGATTTTGGTTTTTGATATTTCCACCGGCTTTATATATTTTATATGTCTCCCTACATGACCTTTATTGCCATATTTCTTTGACTATTTGATGGATACCATAGAGCTATAGGCGGCCTTGGCCGCTTTAATGGTTCCACTTTGAGATGAAGCACAGTGATTCCCAGGAGTGGCTAGTGCCCCAACCAGTGTAGCGACGCCCATGGAGCCCCGGCAGAAGCATTAGGCTCCCATTGGTTTGCAAACGACTAATGGGAATACTTTTTAGCACCAGGGAGGATTCTGATAGGGTCACCAATGAGAATCCTCCCTGGTGCAGGGAAGTTTCCCAATGGTTTTTGCAATCAGAATCAGAATCAGAATCATTTATTTCGCCAAGCATGACTGGGTCATGCCCGGAATTGGATTTGGCACATACAAACTAAGAGCAAAGCAAGACAAGTGGATAAAAACACAGTAAGACAATAGATAATACTACAATAAAACAATAGATAGAAGCACAGTAAGAAAGTAACACTAACAGACCGTGGACACTGGACAGCAAGAACAGATCGTGTACCGATGGGAGCCTGATGCTTCTGTCAGAGCTCCGATGGGAGCCTGATGCTTCTGTCAGAGCTCTGATCTATATACCGACAGGGAGGCAAAGGGACAGTTGTTTGAGGGCCCCAAGTGCTGCTGGGCCCTCCAGGTCTCCCCTTGGCTTGTGCTCCCCAGGACCTCTGCAAAGTTTTATCAGCATAGCAGCTCAATGCCCCAGTGCGCTGCTCCATCCATTCTCCACGTCTTCATCCCTGATCACTGCCCCTTCTCCATGTCCTATCGCAGGTCAGTAGGCAATAACATGCAACGGGTCACTGAGGAGAGGTGGTCCTGCGAGGATAAAGATGAGAGTGCATGGACCAATGGAGCAGCGCACCTGGGTTAGGTAAGTTGCTAGGCTGACAAATGATGTAGGGGCCCCCGGGTGTACAGTAAAGTTGAGAGGGGAGATCTGGGGGGAGGGCAGCAGCTGACTCAGGAGCCCAGAGGGGTGAATATGCTGTAATGGGGGGAAGGTGTCAGGGGGGCCCCCAGGCTATTGGCCCTTGACAGATAGCCTATTGGGCCAATCAGAGTGCATGGATCCTTTAATGTGACTTGGACCCGAAGGGGCTCAGGATGGGAGGAGTGGAGCAGGCGTTAACTTGCTAGTGTTTGCTATGCTACAATACCGCAGCATAGCATGCACTGATTGAGCCTGGTTACGCACGCTCCGCTGCCACTAGAGCATGTAGCATGCAGGGAGCCCTCATTAAGGCACGCTGATTCACTAGTGTGCAACAGTAGCTAACTCGTGCTGTTATGCTGCGCTATCGTTACTGAATCAAGCCCTATAGTTTTTCACCTTCTCTATTTAAAAACTTTTAAGCAACAAAAAGGAAAAAATAAATAAATAAATTAAATGTGAAAAGTGATATCTAGATTAATAAATAAGTTATTGTGAGTGATTTTTTGGGGGTTGGAAGGTGTTGAAAACATTAAGTAAGAAAAGGTTAATTCATGACATAAGTTTTGTGAATAAACCTCATAATGTGAATGGGCCCTACTGGTCAGGCCCGGATTTACCTCATAGAAGCCTACAGGCACAGATCTCCTAGCACCTTAGACTTCGCCCTCCATGAACCTACAAACTCCTGCCTGTTTAAATGCACCGCAAGTGTGTAATCACTTCTCCCTTACTTCCCTTGCCCGTTATAGGTAGCTACAGGTGCCCTTTAGTATTAGGTAGCCAGAGGATCCTTTGTATTAGGTGGCTTGAGGTGCCCCTGACTGAAGAGAGGTCTCCTCAGTGGAATGTTGAGAGCTGGGTGAATAACGTCTCATTTACGCTCCAAATAGGGACTCTGAATAGAGAATGAAAAAGAGAGCCACCTCTCCATCGGGCACCTGTAGGCACGTGCCTACAGAGCCTTATAGTAAATCCGGACCTGCTACTGGTAAAAAGTGTATGGAAATGCACAGATTCTGGACCATATGCAATTAACATTTTCTCCTGAGTTTTCTCCTAGGTGATATTTTCAAACTTCTCAATAAAATGCCTTTTAAACCACTAGCAAGCAAGAAAATACTCAAAATAATTTTGATAGTGCTTTTTTAACTACTTTTTGGTACTTTTTCAATTGCAGAGTACTGAAACGGTACTGTAAATAGAAGATGAAAAATTATCACCTAAGATAAACTCTCCGGCGGCATTAAATACTATTCCCCCTCTGAGTCGCGACGACCCCTGAGGCCCCAAATTACTTTTACATGCCCCGTGCAGCATAACATTCCCTCCTTTTACTGAGACCTCTCCTTCATCCCTCACATCTCCAACATTATATAAGCTATGCCTCTTCCTAATTTAAGAGACCAAAAAAGTTCTAGTGCATATCCTCATACTTTCCTACTTTGACTAATACAATATCCTCCGTGCAGGTCTTCCAATGTTTAGACATAGAACATAGCCCTTGTATATAGTTGTCTTTGGACAACAAATTAAGAATGTAGTGTTAGGTGGTGGGGCTCTGGGGTGGTTGAGGTGTTGGGTGGCAGGACTCTGTGGTGGTTGTGGTGTTGGGCAGCGGGTTTTTGTGGCAGTTGGGATGGTGGGGCTCTGTGGTAGTTGTGGTGTTGGGCGGTGGGGCTCTATGGCAGTTGTGTTGGGTGGCGGGGCTCTGTGGCGGTTGTAGTGTTGGGTGGCGGGGCTCTGTGATGGTTGTGGTGTTGGGCAGTATGGCCGTTGTGGTGTTGGGTGGCGGGGCTCTGTGGTGGCTGTAGTGTTGGGCAGCAGGGTTCTGTGACAGCTGTGGTGTTGAGCGGCGGGGCTCTGTGGCAGTTGTGTTGTTGGGTGATGGGGCTCTGTGGTGTTGGGCAGCAGGGCTCTGTGGCAGCTGTGGTGTTGGGGCTCTGTAAAGGTTCTGGGGTTGGGCAGTGGGGCTCTTTGGAGGTTGTGGTGTTGGGTGGTGGGGCTCTGCTGGTTGTAGTGTTGGGTGGCGGGTCTCTGTGGCGGCTGTGGTGTTGAGCAGCAGGACTCTGTGGCGGCTGTGGTGTTGAGCAGTGGGGCTCTGTGGTGGCTGTGATGTTGAGCGGCGGGGCTCTGTGGCAGTTGTGTTGTTGGGTGACAGGGCTCTGTGGTGGCTGTAGTGTTGGGCGGCGGGGCTCTGTGGTGTTGGGCAGCAGGGCTCTGTAGCAGCTGTGGTGTTGGGGTTCTGTACAGGTTCTGGTGTTGGGCGGTGGGGCTCTGTGGAGGTTGTGGTGTTGGGTGGTGGGGCTCTGTAAAGGTTGTGGTGTTGGGTGGCGGGGCTCTGTGGTGGTTGTGGTGATGGGGGTGGTGGGTTTCTGTTGAGGTTGTGGTGTTGGGGCTCTGTGGCGGTTGTGGTGTTGAGTGGTAGGGCTCTTTGGTGCTTGTAGTGTTGGGCACCGGGGCTCTGTGACGGTTGTGGTGTTGGGCGGCAGAGCTCTGTGGCGGCTGTGGTGTTGGGTGGTGGGGTTCTGTTGAGGTTGTGGTGTTGGGGCTCTGTGGCGGTTGTGGTGTTGAGTGGTAGGGTTCTGTGGCGCTTGTAGTGTTGGGCTCTGTGGCAGTTGTGGTGTTGGGTGGTGGGGCACTGCTGGTTGTGGTGTTGGGTGGCGTGGCTCTGTGGCAGCTGTGGTGTTGAGCGGCGGGGCTCTGTGGCGGCTGTGGTGTTGAGCGGCGGGGCTCTGTGGCGGCTGTGGTGCTGAGTGGCGCGGCTCTGTGGTGGCTGTGATGTTGAGCAGCGGGGCTCTGTGGCAGTTGTGGTATTGGGTGACGGAGCTCTGTGGCAGTTGTAATATTGGGTGACGGGGCTCTGTGGTGGCTGTAGTGTTGGGCAGCGGGGCTCTGTGGTGGCTGTGGTGTTGGGTGGCGCTGGCTCTGTGGTGTTGGGCAGCAAGGCTCTGTAGCAGCTGTGGTGTTGGGGTTCTGTAAAGGTTCTGTTGTTGGGTGGTGGGGCTCTGTGGAGGTTGTGGTGTTGGACCTCTGTAAAGGTTGTGGTGTTGGGGTGGCGGGGCTCTGTGGTGTTGGGGTGGCGGGGCTCTGTTGAGGTTGGGGTGTTGGGGCTCTGTGGCGGTTGTGGTGTTGAATGGTAGGGCTCTTTGGCGCTTGTAGGGTTGGGCACCGGGGCTCTGTGACGGTTGTGGTGTTGGGCAGCAGAGCTTTGTGGCGGCTGTGGTGTTGGGTGGCGAGGGCTCTATGGTGTTGGGCGGCGGGACTCTGGCGGCTGTGGTGTTGGGGCTCTGTAACAGGGTTCTGTGGTGGTTGTGGTGTTGGGGCTCTGTGATAGGGATCTGCGGTGGTTGTGGTGTTGGGCGGCGGGGCTTTGTGGAGGTTGTGGTGTTGGGCAGCAGGGCTCTGTGGCGGGTGGGAGGGTGGTGCGGGCTTTGTGGCGGTTTTGGTGTTTCATTATTTTGAGAATCTGCATTTACTGGTTGTATGGAATAGGCTGCATTTCCCTGTCTGCCTCGGATGTGGGGAAATGCTGAATATCCGTACATAGTAGAAACGGGTCTTTACACTTAAATATTGTAGAACTTTTCGTATGGCGAGCAAGTTGCTGGCATAGCAGAGGGAAGAGGGTTTATCAAGGTAAAGAAAGTAACTGATTATCTGACCATATCTAGTACCGATAGCCTCTCATAAAGCACACTTATCTCCCCAGGGAAGAGCTCCTAGATTTGTCATTTGCTGTCACTTATCACACAGTGCTAAGGTTTAGCTGCCCTTATCTTGTATTTATGTAAATAGTTGTTTATGGAGAGATAAACCCTAGCAACTATGATAAACAGATAATGGCCTTTTTATAGAGGTGACTTGGGTGGACATTTGCTAAATGTCAGAATGTGTCACACATCCATTAGATTTGGAGCTCCATTAATTATTATTACTTTGTATTTATATGGCGCTGACATCTTCCACAGCACTACATGTCATGCAGAGGACTGAAAAGCCAAAGAGGCAAGCTGCTTTATCAGACTACATATAAAGAAAACAAAAAAGTACACTTATTTAGGATATGTGAAAAGAAATTAGATGAACAATATTGTTGCAGTAAACTATAAAGAATTTTTGTAGTCAGCAGGAAAATATAACAAAATATTTAACCTTAACTATTTCAAGAGTTTCAAGTGGAAACCATACAATATTGTGGTGTATGCTATATTTTTTTGCCATTCATTTTGGAAACTGATGAATGGCAAAAAAAAAAAAAAATCGTCAACAAATTGTAAGTGTAAATAAACCTAAATAATTATTTTTAGCTCATTTAAGGCATTAAACGACATCTGTGGTGAAAATAAACTGATGAGGAAAACAATTGTATCTATCCTCCTCCTAAAAATGACTTTTTTTTTAGATATCCCACAGTTTTATTTTATATTTACATCTAGTTTTTAAGCTGGTACTGTTTCATTGTTTCTGCTCAATGACACCTTCATTGAAGTATGTCAGAGCTCAAATCTATGAATTATTCACCCTCTTTATCTCTTTCCTGCTCTCAGAAGCTATAATTACTTATCAGTGAGGGTTATGCTATAGTCTGACCTAGTCCGACCTGGACAGAAACTTGCATACCTGATGGCGCCTGGATAGGAAGCCACGGGCCTCAGGGATCCGGCAATAACTTCTCTTTTTCTCCTTTCCTGGGTTCCCCCCTGGCCATGGTTCACAGCAGAGGCTCCCTCCAGCTCCCTTACTCCATCGCCGCAGAGTGTGGTCTGCTCGCTTCCCAGGCTCCGGCTCCCCATCGCTTACTCTGAGGACCGGCTCGCCACGTGGGAGACACCATCTGATTGACCCCATGCAACGCTGCTGAGGCTGGCCCCGCAGCTGGATCTGTGCTTCATGCAGCTGCGTTGCTACTGAAGCTCGGTTGTCAGGACCTCCTTCCTCACTTGCGGCGATGTGGGCTCGCAGACGGGACATGCAGACACCGCCGTTGTGCAGCCAGCTGATCCGGCTGCCAGCTGATCAAGCCACGTGCTGATCAGCTGGCCTGCCAGGGTGCCATGCTGCCCTCCCTGTACCGCTGCCTCTGGTCATCCACTCACTGCCGACTGGATTCCCACCACCGCCACGTGCCATGGAAGCCTTTCTGTGCCTGATGGAGGGTTCCATGCCGCCGCACTGAGCAAAGCAGAGAAACAGCGGCACGGCTTCAGTCCCATCTACCAGCTGATCAGGAGCAAGCATCGGCAGCACAGCCCTGGATCCAACTAGGAGGAGGAAATCACAGCTGCCCGGCTCCATTCACCAGAGGACCTGCTCCAGGACAAGGCAAGTGTACCCTGCCATCCTCCTCCACGCCAGACTCTGCCAGCCCTGCCACTCTGCTCGATGCCAGACCCTGCCAGCCCTGCCACTCTGCTCCATGCCAGATCCTGCCAGCCTGCACTCTATCCTGGATTGCCACAACAGTTGGCGCAGCCTCCCAGGGGTCCGCGGTCTCCTCAGCCGCCATTGCTGTTTGGTTCGGAAACCAGGCCCCCGATCTCTCCATACTAGGCTGCAACCAGGTGCTAAATTTAGGTGTGGCCTGGATCCTCAAGTTGCCAGCACACCAGTCATCTTCCACACCAGTCATGCCACCCTTATCGCATACAGGAAACTCACATGGGACTTTTTCGGCCAGCCAGCCAACCAGAACACCAACCAAACACCAATCGGCCAGATTCCGCCGCAACCCCAAGGAGACACTCTCTTTCTTACTCTCTCCCCAAGGACAGTCTGATTCAAGTGTCACTGCAAAGTGTTTGAGTGCCTAGACGGCAGCGGATTACCCCCTGGTCCCTCTCCTTGGACTTTCTTTTCGTATCTCTTATCTATGTATAACTTTGTATAATTTTCTGGATCTACTGTATACTTGTGGTATTGCTTACTGTACCACTGGTTTTTATTGTACCACTGTACTCTGTGTTTACTGCGTCACTTTATGCTTACTGTACTATTGCCGACCCTGAAGTGCCAAAACCAATTCTGGGTACAACCCCAGTTGTACTTGGCGAAATAAACTGATTCTGATGTTTAACTCTTTAAGGCAGAGAAAGAAAAAAGGAACACACCATAGATATTTGTGTGATTGCCACTGTACATACACATGAATGTCTCATCATGCCACATGTCACCCAGGTTGTCCTTTAAGGAATGTTTAAAAAATAAGTTTACAATTATGGCAAATATTGGTATCAAAAATATATGTCAAGGGGTACTTAACCACTTAAAGTGGTCTAACACCCAGCATTTCAACTTTGCTTTAAAAGATTGCTTACAGCTTAGAAACTTTTATGCCATACATTTTTTTTTAACAGAAATTCACTGAATGGATTAAACATATTTTAGTGTTGCATTTAGCTAGAAATCCTCCTCTGTGCTGAGGTTTAGATACAAATGTATCTATTTACAATGTAAATAAACAAACACCTCTCTGAGAGAGCACAGAGGGCTTCCCAGACAGGCTTTTCAGAGCTCTATTTGCATTCCAAACAAAGATACATTTGTATCTAAACATCAGCACAGATCTAAACATCAACTAAATGCAAAACTAAAATGTCATGTTTAACCCATTCAGTGAATTTCTGCTTTAAAAAAAATCTGGCATAATAGTTTCTAAGCTGTAAGCAATCTTTTAAAGCAAAGTTGTAATGCTGGGTGTTAGACCGCTTTAAGCTAACAGGGTTGTTAATTTTTTGCATCTGAGCAACTTTCACCTCCCATTCATTCGCCAATAACTTTATCACTACTTATCACAATGAAATGATTTATATCTTGTTTTTTCCGCCACCATTTAGGCTTTCATTGGAGGGTATGTTTTGCTAAAGATTATTTTATTCTAAATCCATTTTAACAGGAAGATTAAGAAAGAAATGGAAAAAAAATCATTATTTCTCAGTTTATGGCCATTATAGTTTTACATTAATACATGCTACCGTAATTAAAGCCCATGTATTTTATTTGCCCATTTGTCCCGGTTATTACACCATTGAAATTATGTCCCTATCACAATTTATGGCGCCAATATTTTATTTGGAAGTAAAGGTGCATTTTTTCAATTTGCGTCCATCACTATTTATAGGTCTATAATTACAAAAATTATATTAACCTATTTTGGTTCCTGGACGTAGAAACTACGTCCAGGAACCATGCGCGCTACCGCGGCCGATCGCGCGCGTGCACGCGCGCTCCCGGCCCGCGGTTCGTTAGCCAGGCAATCAGTGTATCGGGCTATGGTGCCCGATCACTGATTCCTCTCCCCTGCTGAAAAAGTGACAGCTTCTGTCGGAAGCTTTGCTTTTTCTGGCTGTAACGTACCCCATACGTCGCTCTAAGCGTGTGTTACGCTTAGAGTGACGTCATGTAAACAAACTCATGGCCGCCATCTTGTGGCCAAAAAGTAAAACTACAACTAAAAGTAAAAAAAATTAAATTCAAACACACATTTGCATTATAAATCACATGTTTACATCCCACCCTCCCAAAACTACCCAAATAAAATGTTTAATCTAAAAAAAAAAAACATTGCAATAAAAAAAAAATGTAAATATTTACATAAGGGTCTAAACTTTTTAAATATCAATGTAAAGATGAAATACTTCTATATTTTTTTTATTTTAAACTTGTAAATAGTGATAGATGCAAAACGGAAAAAATGCACCTTTATTTCCAAATAAAATATTGTCGCCATACATTGTGATAGGGACATAATTTTAACGGTGTAATAACCGGGACATATGGGCAAATACAATACGTGAGTTTTAATTATGGAGGCATGTATTATTTTAAAACTATAATGGCTGAAAACTGAGAAATAATGAATTTTTTCCGTTTTTTTCTTATTCTTCCTGTTAAAATACATTTACAGTAAAGTGGCTCTTAGCAAAATGTACCTTCCAAAGAAAGCCTAATTGGTGTCGGAAAAAACAAGATATAGATCAGTTCATTGTGATAAGTAGTGATAAAGTTATAGGCTAATGAATGGGAGGTGAACATTTCTCAAGTGAAAACGACGGAACGCCAATGGGTTAACATACTCTCTTGACATGCATATTTAAAAAGTTCAAAATCTAAGTTGTTGTTTTTTTATTGTAATTTTTTTTTTTTATTAAAAATTTGATTTGGGGCATTTTTGGGTGTGGGAAGTAAACAGCTAATTTTTAAATGTAATAGAATCTATTTATTTATTAAAAAATACATGTGGGTGTAGTATACAATTTGGCCTCAAGATGGCCACAGTCAAAGTCCTGGAAGCGTACAATCACGCTTCCAGGAAGTAGAAAGAGGACGACTTTATTTTTTGCAGAAATACAGCGGTCTCTGATAAGAGACCGTCGGTTTTTCTGCGGGGGACAGGGATCGATGAATGGGAAGTATATTCCCATTCATTGATTGGGGGGCTAACGGCAGGCAGCGGGATCGTGCGCGGCAGCGCGCACGATCACGCACACCGCACACTGACAGCGGCACAGCCTACCTGGACGAACATATTAGTCCAGATAGGCTTAAGTGCTTAAAGAGGAACCTTACTGAATGTCACTTAATGATTAAAGCGCTTATATTTTAGATTATTTATTTATACAATATTTAGTTAATGTTTGCCCACTGTAAGATCTTTCCACTCCCTGAATTACATTCTTAAATTTATCACAGGAGGCGACATCTTTACTACTGGCACGGAGCCAGTTTGGAATTTTTGTTTTGTTGTGTGAGCAGAAATAACACCTGGTCTCCCAGAGTGCTCCAGGACAGAAAACTGCATAACTAAATAGCCTAGGCTAAACATCACTGGAATAGCTACATACTACTTTACATCAATACAGTATATACGTATAGGAAGTGTTTTTGAAGCTGAAACCAGGATAATAAATGTAAAATTGGGTATCCTGATTAATGTATTACATTCTACTATATGTCGTTGCAGTGCCCTTTTTAGATTATGTTATTCAAAGCAGGGTGTCTGGGGAAACCCCATCTTTCAAAAAGGGGTACATGCTGTAATAATGTTGCGACACACTAGACTTGCACACACCTCGTCCTTGCTTATTAAGGAGTATCTATTTTATGATTTATAAAATGTTTCGTGTAAATCTCTATCTCAGATCTGCAGGGATCAGCAGATATCAGCTGCAGTAACGCACCTTCTCGCTGTAAATACCTTAGATCAGAGGTCCCCAACCTCTCCTCTTTGCAGCATTTCTTATTACAGCAGCGCTTCCTGTGCGGTTGCTGTAAGGAGGGAAGGAGGCGGGGCAGCGGTTCCCATGGTAACGGTGATCGTCGCTACAGGAAGCCGCTGCTCTGCTTCCTTCCCTTCCTTACAGCAGCCGCGCAGGAAGCGCTGCTGTAATACAAGATGCTACAACGAGGAGAGGAGCTATGGGGAATATAAGGAAGGAAGCAACCGCCCGCTCATAAGGTAACAGGAGCGGCAGTCGCGCGGGGGAGAGGGAAGCTCTCCTAGCTACACTGGGGCAGCTATACTGGGGTAACTACTGGCTACACTGGGCTAACTGTACTTGCTATACTGGGGTAACTGTACTTGCTATACTGGGGTAACTGTACTTTCTATACTGGGCTAACTGTACTTGCTATACTGGGCTAACTATACTTGCTATTCTGGGTTAACTGTACTTGCTATACTGGGCTAACTGTACTTGCTATACTGGGCTAACTGTACTTGCTATACTGGGCTAACTATACTTGCTATACTGTGGTAACTGTACTAGCTATACTGGGCTAACTGTACTTGCTATACTGGGCTAACTGTACTTGCTATACTGTGGTAACTGTACTAGTTATACTGGGGTAACTGTACTAACTATATTGGAGTAACTATACTGGGGCAACTATAGTCCTTATACAGGGGCAACTGTGTTAGCTACCTATACTGGGGGCATCGATACCTAGATACCTACTTACCTATATACTACACTCAAAATCGGGGAAAAAGGGGGGGGGGCTGCTGCCGCCACTAAGTCAGTCCCCGCACACAGCATCTCTGCCTGCACGCCGTGTGACTGCCTGCCCCAATATTAAGTCGGTCCCCACACAGCATCTCTGCCTGCAGGCCTCTTGACTGCCTTCTCCACCACCACCAACAAGGTCCACCAGGACTCCAGGCAGATTCCTGAATTTTTAAAGCTGCTGCTAGCAGCGGCCGCTATAATTATTTTTCTGGTGCGTGTACATGCCTGCCTAATTTTTCTGGCTGCGCTGCAACTGCAACAACAAAACAAAAGGCATGTACATGTGTCAATTCCCCTTCGTGATCATTACCTTGCCGCGGTGAAGAGGCTTGCGTATCACAATGAAGCAATGACCAACGACTATATGAGTGTGTTGGGGTTGGGGGCACACCTGACCCAAGAAAATAGATAAGGTTGTTGTTTCATTGTGGACAGACCAAATTCGATCAGCTGGACATTCAGTCACTGTTGTTCTGTCATTCAGCTACCTCAGCCTGACCATAGGGGCTTGAAAACCGCCATGGCCTGCACTCTGGCCATGGTGCACACCAGTCCAGCACGGCCGTCACTACACAAAGCTGTTTGCGGTGCATTACACAGTGAGTTTGGTCTGTCAGTGTGAAGCAATACACTAATTACACTACCTGATTGATGTATACACATGCAAGATGTTTTTAAGCACTTTCGGTCTCCAATTTAGAATGCAATGTGATTTCTGCCCTTAAAACGCTGCTTTGCGTCAAATCCAGATTTTTCCCCGGGACTTTTGGCGTGTATCCCACTCCCCCATGCAAAAACTCAGATGTTAGACCCCTTGAAACATCTTTTCCATCACTTTTGTGGCCAGCTTAAATGTTTCTAGTTTCCAAAGTTCCCCTCCCCATTGAAGTCTATTGCGGAGGTTCGGGCCATCTCTAGCGAGAACAGTGAAAAAGTGAAGAGTGAGCGAGACAGGGCCGTGACAGGATGAACTTACCTATGTCGGAATTTCTTGCTGATGTGCTGCATGCTGCCCTTCACTTTACCAATAATTCTGCCTTCATAGTCGAACTGGCAGCGACATAGGTAAGTTAACCCTCTCTGTCGGAGCCCTTATGAAGCCTCAGCCTTGATGAATGCATAGCATAGAAACAGGCATTTGACCTTGCTTGTAGCACTAAAGCCAGATATCAAAAATACACCCAGAAAATTATCAAGTGATATTAATGATTTACATAGCTTTATGGCTACATAAGAATACAAACATTAGTTTACATAATACAGAAATGCTAGACCAGGGGTGCCCACATTTTTTTGGCTCACAATCTACTTACGGCCTCTTGCACACTGCAAGAATTTCAGATTCAGATTCCGCTTTTTAATCAGTTTTTACCTCCGATTCAGATTCAGATTTGCAGTGTGCAAGGAGCAAACTGCAAATCTGAATCTGAATCGGAAGTAAAAACAGATTAAAAAGCGGAATCTGAATCTGAATTGCTTGCAGTGTGCAAGAGGCCTGACCCCTTTTAGACAGAATTCAGACAGAATTCTGAAGTATGCTCTTGCCGAGCAGTTCAGTTTCCTGTCTACCGTAGTGATGAGCGAAAATGCCAATATTCTTTTCGCCAAATTTTCGCCAAAATAGGTACAATTTTCACTTCAACAAGCGGAAATTCGCCCGAATATTTTACCGTTTATTTTCGCCTAATGTCTGCGATTTTCACGGTAAATTGCAAAAGTCCCCTTACAAGATAGAATCACCAAATTGGCAGAGTATGTTAAAGAGAACAGTGGGTATAAGTGGGAAAAATTATTTATTCATAGTTTTGGAGAAAATCAATTTTAAAATTACAATAGGAAAAAAGTATACATTTGTTATTTTTTTGTTTGTTAAATGCCTCAATATACATAGTGATATGAATAAAAAAAATTATTTTATCAAGTGTCAGTATTATTACAGTGGCAGAGGGGAGCAGCGGCTCAGTCAGAGTGACCATCACCCCCATAAGTCAGGTCCTGGAGAAGCAGGCAGGGTACATATCCCATAAAATGATAGTAGCGGGGGGGGGGGGGGGGGGGGGGGGAGCATCTGACAAGATTAGCTGCATGCATATTTCTGATGCCAAATTGATCTTCAGGACAGCCAGGCAACTGGTATTGCTTAAATGGAAATAAATATGGCAGTCTCCATATACCTCTCACTACAGTTCTGCTTTAAAAAAGACTTTTGTTTTAGAATACAAGTACAATCCAGCTTGCTGTAGTTTGTATTTGTGGAGATTTTCAAACCACAAACACAAAGTAGACTGCAAATAAATGAGCAGTAGCTAACTAAGCTCTCTCTACTCCTATAACATCCATGAAGGGTTGGTGCACACCAGAGCGGTTTGTGAGCATTTTTAAAAATGCTTGGGATAGAAAACCACTTGGCTAATGTATTTCAATGGGCTGGTGCACACCAGAGCAGTTCGTTTTTACCCCAAACGCAAACTCGTGGGCTGCAGCATTTTTTAGATTTCTGAGGCGTTTCTGACTCAGTAAGCTTTACTGTAACAATATATGAAATCTGCTACACAAACGCTCCAAAAAACACTAGGCATGTTTAGAAAACCTCTCTAAGGGCCCATTCACACTTGCTGATCGCAAAACGCTAGCGATTTTGTTAGCGTTTTGTTCTGGCTTTTTTTGGCGATTAACGCCAAAAAAAAATCACCATTCACACCTGGCGATTTTTTAGCGATCGCGTTTTGCGCTTCTATAGCACTAAAACGCGATCGCCGGGAAATCAGCTGAAAATGGTGCAGGTTACGCGTTTGCGTTTAGCGTTTTTGACGAAAATGAGAACTGGCCCATAGACTTTTATTACCCTTTTATTACCCTAGCGCTTTGAAAAGCGCTAGCGCTTGAGCATTTTGCCGGCAAAACGCTCAACATGCCTAGAATCGTTCTGAAAATCTGCTTTTGCAGATCTGCTAGAGGTTTTTGGTGTGCACTGGCCCTAACTATTACCAACAGAGGCTGGTGTGTCAGAGAGCTAGTCTTCTCAGGGGGCTGTCTGTTGTCTGATTGATTTTAGTTATACGGTTCTTGGGTCAATTCTGCTGCTAAGAATAGAGATGGCTTGAACCTCCGATTTTGGGTTTGCGAACCTCGAACGTGAACTTCTGCAAAAGTTCACATTCGTGCAAACCATGCGAACCGCAGTAGACTTCAATGGGCAGGCGAACTTTCAAAACTACAAACACTGTTTCTGGCCACAAAAGTGATGGAAAAGATGTTTCAAGGGGTCTAACACCTGGAGGGGGGCATGGCGGTGTGGGATACACACCAAAAGTCCCGGGGAAAATTACGGATTTGACGCAGAGCAGGGTTTTAAAGGCAGAAATCACATTGCATTGCTAAATTGGAGGCATAAAGTGCTTTAAAACATCTTGTGTGTGTATACATCAATCAAGTAGTGTAATTAGTGTACAGCTTCACATTGACAGACCAAACTCACTGTGTAACGTACCGCAAACAGCTGTTTGTGTAGTAGTGGCCGTGCTGGACTGGTGCGCACGATGGCGAGAGTGCAGGCGATGGCGGTTTTCAAGCCCATATGGTCAGGCTGAGGTAGCTTAATGATAGAACAACAGTGACTGTCCAGCTGATCGAATTTGGTCTGTCCACAATGAAGCAATGACCTTATTATCTTGGTTGTGCACCCCAACACACTCATATAGGTCATTGCTTCATTGTGATACGCATTGTGATCACACAGATGCAGTGAAAGGTATGCACTGACTGCTGTATAATGATGAGACGAATACACTTGAGATCCTATAACGAGAATCTGTTATGGGGGGCAAGTCTTCCATCCATTCAAGTGAAAGGTATGCGCTGACTGGTATAATACAATGTGCAGTCACATAGATGCAGTTAAAGGTACTGACTGGTGGTATAATACAATGTGCAGTCACACAGATGCAGCGAAAGGTATGCAGTGACTGGTGGTATAATACAATGTGCAGTCACACAGATGCAGTGAAAATGTGTACACTGACTGCTGGTATTATACAATGTGCAGTCACACAGATGCAGTGAAAGTTATGCACTGACTGCTGTATAATGATGAGACGAATACACTTGAGATCCTATAACGAGAATCCGTTATGGAGGGCAAGTCTTCCATCCATTAAAGTGAAAGGTATGCACTGACTGGTATAATACAATGTGCAGTCACACAGATATAGTGAAAGGTATGCAGTGACTGGTGGTATTATACAATGTGCAGTCACACAGATGCAGTGAAAGGTATACACTGACTGCTGGTATTATACAATGTGCAGTCACACAGATGTAGTGAAAGGTACTGACTGCTGGTATAATACAATGTTCAGTCGCACAGATGCAGTGAAAGGTATGCAGTGACTAGTGGTATAATACAATGTGCAGTCACACAGGTGCAGTGAAAAGGTATACACTGACTGGTATGTAAAACAGTGTGCGGTCACACAGATGAAGTGAAAGGTATACACTGACTGCTGGTATATAACAATATGCAGTCACACGGATGCAGTGAAAGGTATACACTGACTGCTGGTATAATACAATGTGCAGTCACACAGATGCAGTGAAAGGTACTGACTGCTCACTGCTGGTATAATACAATGTGCAGTCATACAGATGCAATGAAAAGGTATGCACTGACTGGTATATAAAACAGTGTGCTGTCACACAGACACAGTGAAAAGGTATGCACTGACTGGTATATAAAACAGTGTGCTGTCACACAGACACAGTGAAAAGGTATGCACTGACTGGTATATAAAACAGCGTGCTGTCACACAGATGCAGTGAAAGGTATGCAGTGACTGGTATTATAATACAATGTGCAGTCACACCGGTGCAGTATGCACTGAATGAGCTGGGCCTGGCACAGTATAGCAATTAGCAAGGGCCTGCTGCGACAGACAGGGCGGTATATGCAGTGTCAGTGGGCCACACACACACACACACACACACAAAAACACATCACAAGAACATTAGCTCTCAAAAGAGCTTTTTTGTGGTGCTTTTCAGCAACAAATATCAGCAAGGAGCAAGCTAACAAGACCTCCTAACTAACGCTTTCCCTATCTCTCCAATGTCTCTCCCTTCTCTCACTATAGCAGCAGCAGACAGAATGAGAAAATGGCTGACGCTGCTGCCTTTTATAAGGGGGGGCTCCCCCTTATAAAAGGCAGCAGCATCAGCCAGGAGGGAGTGCAGCCTAGTTGGCTGCCATGTGTCTGCTGACTGAGATGTACAGTGGCTTGCAAAAGTATTCGGCCCCCTTGAGGTTTTCCACATTTTGCCACATTACTGCCACGAACATGAATCAATTTTATTGGAATTCCGCATGAAAGTGGTGTACACGTTAGAAGTGGAACGAAAATCATACATGATTCCAAACATTTTTTACAAATCAATAACTGCAAAGTGGGGTGTGCGTAATTATTCAGCCCTCTTTGGTCTGAGTGCAGTCAGCTGCCCATAGACATTGCCTGATGAGTGCTAATGGCTAAATAGAGTGCACCTGTGTGTAATCTAATGTCAGTACAAATACAGCTGCTCTGTGACGACCTCAAAGGTTATCTAAGATAATATTGGGAGCAACAACACCATAAAGTCCAAAGAACACACCAGACAGGTCAGGGATAAAGTTATTGAGAAATTTAAAGCAGGCTTAGGCTACAAAAAGATTTCCAAAGCCTTGAACATCCCACGGAGCACTGTTAAAGTGATCATTCAGAAATGGAAGGAGTATGGCACAACTGTAGACCTACCAAGACAAGGCCTTCCACCTAAACTCACAGGCCGAACAAGGAAAGCGTTGATCAGAAATGCAGTCAAGAGGTTCATGGTGACTCTGGACGAGCTGCAGAGATCTACAGCTCAGGTGGGGGAATCTGTCCATAGGACAACTATTAGTCATGCACTGCACAAAATTGGCCTTTATGGAAGAGTGGCAAGAAGAAAGCCATTGTTAACAGAAAGCATAAGAAGTCCCGTTTGCAGTTTGCCACAAGCCATGTGGGGGACACAGCAAATATGTAGAAGAAGGTCAGATGAGACCAAAACTGAACTTTTTGGCCAAAATGCAAAACGCTATGTGTGGCGGAAAACTAACACTGCACATCACTCTGAACACACCATCCCCACTGTCAAATATGGTGGTGGCAGTATCATGCCCTGGGGGTGCCTCTCTTCAGCAGGTACAGGGAAGCTGGTCAGAGTTGATGGGAAGATGGATGGAGCCAAATACAGGGCAATCTTGGAAGAAAACTTCTTGGAGTCTGCAAAAGACTTGAGACTGGGGCGGAGGTTCACCTTCCAGCAGGACAACGACCCTAACCATAAAGCCAGGGCAACAATGGAAAGATTTAAAACAAAACATATCCATGTGTTAGAATGGCCCAGTCAAAGTCCAGATCTAAATCCAATCGAAAATCTGTGGCAAGATCAGAAAACTGCTGTTCACAAACGCTGTCCATCTAATCTGACTGAGCTGGAGCTGTTTTGCAAAGAAGAATAGGCAAGGATTTCAGTCTCTGGATGTGCAAAGCTGGTAGAGACATACCCTAAAAGACTGGCAGCTGTAATTGCAGCAAAAGGTGGTTCTACAAAGTATTGACTCAGGGGGGCTGAATAATTACGCACACCCCACTTTGAAGTTATTGATTTGTAAGAAATGTTTGGAATCATGTATCAATTTCGTTCCACTTCTCACGTGTACACCACTTTGTATTGGTCTTTCACGTGGAATTCCAATAAAATTGATTCATGTTTGTGGCAGTAATGTGACAAAATGTGGAAAACTTCAAGGGGGTCGAATACTTTTGCAAACCACTGTAGAGGGTCAAAGTTTAGCCCAATGATGTAGTACAGGTGGCCCGTCGAACTCGATATATGTTCACGTTTCAACGCGAACCCGCGCTGTTCGTACGTTCCTATCAATCGTCAAATTTTCATGCTAAACACGTGAAATATAGCAGTTATTTTTGAAATTTAAGCTTATTTTCGCAAAAATTCAGCGAAATTGTAAATGGTATTTTCGAGGCGAAAATGACTTTGGCGAAGATCCGCAAGCAAAGCTGGTACTACCGTCACCAGTGTAATTAAGAGTGCAGTTTAAAGGGAACCTGAGATGAAAGTCATCTCAGGTTCCATACTTACCTGGGGCTTCCTTAAGCCCCCTCGAGGCTGCTCAGTCCCTCGCTGTCTCCCCGGGTGGCTCCTGTCACCTGCAATACTGCCCGAAAGCCTGGCCGAGTTGCACGCCTGTCCCTGGGAGTGTTCTGCGCGCAAGTACAGAAGGCTCCCAGTTGCGGGAGTGCAACAGGGGAGCGCACCTGGCATGCGCGACGAAGCGTGACTCGGCCAGTCTTTTGGGCAGTATTGCGCGTGACAGGAGACGCCCGGGGAGAAAGCGAGGGACTGAGTGGCCTCAAGGGGGCTGGAGGAAGACCCAGGTAAGTGTGGTACCTGAGATTGCTTTCATCTCAGGTACACTTTAAATACATTACTACACAGAGAATTAAATGCGTGCATTAAACACCAAGTGAACACCTGACATAACTGGCTAAGCAAATTTGGCCTAATTGGCTATTCATGAGGCAATGCTCATGCAAATATGCATTCGCTTTCGCATGCCGACTTATGTAGGGTCAAAAACCAATGCCGCAAAGCGGTTGCCCTGCGGGAATTGGTTCATGCTACAATAGCACTATCCAAGAGCGCCACGGGGAGGCTTCCCAATGCCCCCATACAACCTGGGGACCGCGGGGTCCCAGGCGCTCTCACTGCCTGGGAACCACAGCAGCACCCCGGAGGGGGAGGCTGGGTGGCGCAGGCGACCCCCCCAAGCGTGGCCAGCGCCGGGGAGAGCCATCCGCACCCACCTCCCAATATTTAAAAACAGGCACTTACCTTAACGTCCATTGCGTTCTGCTACTGAGCATAGCTTGGGTGCAACACATTTAAAAAGGAAAGGAATGAAGCATGGGTCGCACCGAGCTTTGGAGCTCAGGGCTGGCTCACACACTGCACTCCAAGGGGGGGGGGGGGGGGGGACAGGCGCAGACAGCCCACTCCAGGGCTCCCACCACCCGCCTCCAAAGGAGAGACATTCATAAATTACTACACAGAGAATTAAATGCGTGCATTAAACACCAAGTGAACACCTGACATAACTGGCTAAGCAAATTTGGCCTAATTGGCTATTCATGTGGCAATGCTCATGCAAATATGCATTCGCTTCCCGCATGCCGACTTATGCAGAGTCAAAAAACAGTGCTGCAAAGCGGTTGCCCTGCGGGAATTGGTTCATACTACAATAGCACTATCCAGGAGCGCCACGGGGAGGCTTCCCAATGCCCCCATACAACCGGGGGACCGCAGGGTCCCAGGCGCACTTTAAATACAGCCAATTTGGTGGCGGTAGTAACACCATGCGTGTCAAGCGCTGACATGTGGTGGAGTTATAAGGAGGAGGTGCACAACATGCCAAGTCTGAGCTCAGATCGGATTCCATAGGTGGTAGACACCTGTCTGGCGCTGGTACCGAGCACTAGCGAGTGCCTGGCTGGTGCAAGAGAGCAGCTGACAGGTGGTGAATTCATCGCCCATGTATAAGCGGCCTACAAAAAAGTCATAGTCAGAAAGATTTAGAATGATCTACTGCACCCCTCCCCCCCAAAAAAAGAAAAATACCCATCACAGAGGTTGCCCCACCCCCCTTCTCAGCATAGACAGCCAGATGTGCCCCTGTGCCCCCAGCATTAGCAGTCCCCACCCCAGCATAGCCAAATGTGCCCCCTTGATTGGTAGCCCACCTGCCCAGCATAGACAGCAACATGTGCCCCCAGCAGGGGCATAGCAATAAGGGGTGCAGAGGTAGCGACCGCATCAGGGCCCTTGGGCCAAAGGGGCCCTTCTACAACTACAGTATTAGCTCTCTATTGGTCCTGTGCTCATAATAATAACTTCTATAGATACTTTTAATAGTAATGATCATTAACAAGCTGTTCCCTATCCCCTTCTTGCACCTCTGACACTGTAGTTGCCATTGGCAGATTTTTGTGTGCCGTATCAATTGTTATGTATAGAGTGCTTGGGGGGCCCCACTGTAAAACTTGCATCGGGGCCTAGAGCTCCTTAGCTACGCCACTGGCCCCCAGTATTTGCAGATTTTAGTGATGAATTAGTCAATACCTCATGAAATACAATCATGAATAACTAAAACGCTCCATAAACCCACAGAGTGGTAAAACTGGCTTAAAAGCAGTTGAAGAATTCAGCAAGCAAATTTTATAGTTTGCTTCTTTATCTGATTTAAGAAAGGGTGGTGTACTCAAAGACAAGTGCCGGTAGCTAAAACTGTTTAAGCTGTGATCTGCTCAACTCTGGAAGAGAGAATAGAAGGTCATGTATCCCTAGAAACTGTCTGTTGAATTTCCTAAGGAAAGATTCTGCCCCACCAAGACTAGTTACATTGTGGATAACCCATTTGTGAATGTAGACAGTGGGTTGAATGAGAAAACAGGTTCTAATTCTGGTTGACCTAGATTTAATCTGCACCTAGTTTATAACTTGAAGGATTGCCCAAGGGAAGGATGCTGCATGAACTTTCACAAATTTCACTGGACCACACGTTTAATCTATAATTAGTGTCTGCGTTGATGTCTGAGACAAAGCCAGAGCTATTTGCTACTCATCAAAGAACTGATGTATCTTTAAAGGAAACCAGAGCTGTAAATATATGAAGAGAATACTTACCCGCTGCTTCCTCCTGCAGCATAAACACGTGCGAGTCCCTCGCCGTCCTCCCGCAGTCAGCCGTTCAGGCTCGATCAGCCCCGATAATTGGCTCAGTCGCGTCAGTCTGGACCAGTGTCGACCGGGAGGTGGAAAGGCTGAGGAAATCCTCTTGTTGTCCAAGCAGCAGTAATCATGTGTTGCTGCTCACAGTGAAGACTTGCTGCAGGTTTCCATTGGGAGTGATAACACAGGGTTTCTGGGGGCCCTGGGCCCCCCAAAGCACTGGAAGGGCTGGCTGTGGGCCTGTGGCTCACTATCCAGCACACCGTGTTCCAGCACTAAGAGAAGAGTGGCATCAGCTCTTGACCGTGGGGGACAGATGAGTGACCCCGCTACAGTGGACTTTTTCTGTACTGGGGTACCACCTATATCTGGCTACAGGCTACCTATAGTGGGGCACCACCTATACCTGACTACCTATACTGGGGCTGGAACCACCTATACCTAGCCACCTATAGTGGGGCACCACCTATACCTGGCTACCTATACTGGGGGCACCTACGCCTGGATACCTATACTGGGGGCACCTATATCTGGCTAGGGCAGGGGGACGAGGTGAGACAGAAGAGGACAAGAGGTAACACAGGGGGATAAAAAAGGCATAGGGGGAAATGAGGCGGACAAAAGAGGCATAGGGAGAAAAGAGATGAGACGGGAACATGAGGTCACAAAGAGGGACACAAAAGAGGCACAAACTGAGGTGAGACCGAGGGGGACAAAAGAGGCACAGGAAGAGGGGGACAAAAGAGAACGGATAAAGGATAAGAACGGACCTACAAGTCCCTATCTCATTTGTTAACTGGGGACTACCTGTATTTTGCTAGTATTTGGCTCTACCCACAACATGCCATGGTCACGCCCATTTTTTGCCGCATCACGATGTGCATGCCGCTTTCTTCAGTGTCGGAGCCATGCACATTTTGCGCCGCAGCGCACTTCGCGCACAGACAAGGGGGTGGGGTGGCTAGTGGGGGTCACAGTAACCAGTGGGTGGGCCCAGAGAGGGGTGGGGCAGGCCTGATGATGTGTGTGGGGCCCCAAAATTTCTGATGGCGGCCCTGTTGCAGGCACTTCCAAAAAAAGCAAACTGAACCACTAAAGAGGCCATGCCTCAAAGCAACAAAGTCCTCCACTTAGGGCCCTTTTACAATTAACGCGTTAGTGTGCGTAAATACGCTTTGGTACGCGCTTTTTTCATAGCAGTGCATTGTGAAAAAACTTTCAGTTAAAACGCGGTAAGTGGGAACTGTGCCGTACGGAAACATGGGCATTACTTTGAAAATCAGTTTTCTTTCAGTTATAACTGAGAGCAACTGATTAAGTGTAAAGGGGGCCTAATCCTACTCACGTTTAATGGTGTTGAAAATTGGGAACTACGGGGAACCCAGAAGGCTTGCTTTAAAAAAAAATAAAAAAGGAGTGACAATATGGGATGTGACACATTATTTTACCGGTGTAGCTCACCATGGCTCCCCTGCAGCAGTCTAATGTCACTGTGCTGTGTTTTTGAATTATGACCAGAACTGTACTCCATGTACTAGCTTTAAAGAAGGCCACGAGAGTGACAAATATTTCTTGGTTACATTCTTTTATTTTTGCATAGTTCTTAATGTGCTTGGGATGGAAACTGTCATACCTTATGTATGTGGGACGGTCTGTTGGTTTGTGATACACAGACATTTGTAGGTTGTTTCCCCGATGTATATGGTGGTGTCCAGAAAGTTAATCTCCGTGTGAGAGTAGGTACGTTTCAATTTGATTGTAGGATGGAAGGCGTTGAAGTTCCTGTGGAACAGGAGAAGATCATCCTCACTTGCGGACCAGATGATTAATATATCATCAATGAAACGGAAGTAGGCCAAGGGTTTTATGAGACATGCATTGAGGTATTCCTCTTCGATTTTAGCCATGAAGAGATTTGCATACTGCGGTGAAAATCGTGAACCCATTGCCACTCCCATCTGCTGTAAATAGAGGTCCTGTCCAAAAGTGAAATAATTATAAGTGAGAATACATTTCATTAGTCCAGCAATAGGCTTTACAGATATGCTCTGACCCTGAAGATATTTACGGCAGGTCGCAATACCATCATCATGGGGGATGTTCGTGTACAGGAACTCCACGTCAATCGTGGCCAGTATGGTTTCCTTCAGGTACTGGGCCGATGACAGTCAGTTTGTTCAGGAGGAGGAAGGTATCCTGTATGTAGCTGGGCCTTTTACAGACAAGAGGTTTCAAGATGTTTCCCATCCACCCTGAGATGTTCTCTGTGAGAGTTCCGCTCCCTGAGGTTATGGGCCTGCCTGGGTTGCCTGCTTTGTCGATCTTGGGAAGCATGTAGAAGCAGGCTGTTCTAGGCTCTTCAGGGATATGGGTCCTTACATGTTGTCTGATGTTTGCAGGCCTTTTGTGTTTTTTTTTAAACCAATAACTGAAAATGTATTTTTGCATGTTACCTTACTTTCCAGAAGATATGGAGAAGTATGTGCAGAGCCAAGATCCAGGGCAGTTTCTATCTACCCAGTGTAACGATTGGTGTCAGCAAGAGCTGGATTCTGATTATTAGGTGATCTGCAGTATCACCTATAATGCAGATATATACCTGATTATATGGTGATCTGCAGAATCACCAATAATACAGGTATACCAACAGCTAATGTGATAGCAAAGTATAGTGCTTGGTGCAACAGTAGTACTGACAGGTAAACCTATGCCACACCAGAGCAGCTGGTGGGCACTAACAGCACAAAACCCCTCACCAGAGACTAGGGCCCTCTGGTGAGTGTAGAGTGGTCAGACTAATCGAGTTGGCAACAGGCTGGCAGACAGTGGCGTACCGTCCATTGAGCGCACAGGGGCGGGGCGCACCGGGTGACAGGCGGGGAAAGGGGTGTCAAAGAGGCCAGCCCAGCCATTTCAGATCAAGCCAGCAGAAAGTGCTCCGCCTCCCTTCTCCTCATTGCTCGACTATAGCTGGCTCAGACCCCGTTTGCCCCGCCTCCGTCAACTCGGCGGCTAGTTCAACTTTGCAGAAGCTGGCCCACCCTGGGCTTCACTGGGATTTCAGCCGCGATTGGGGAGGATCCTATATTTTACCCTGATGATGCTGCTGCTGCTGCCGCCTCCGCGGCTGCACTGCTGCAACCTGGGGCAATGAGATGCTGCCAAGCGATGCCAGTGCACTACTCCCCTTCCAGGCGGGCTCATGGGGATCCCAGAGACGGAAGGCGGGCCCACCGCTGAGACCATGTCAGCCACTGCTGCCCCTGCTTCCTCTCGGCTGCTCAACACCCGACCAGCTGGGCCACCCAGGCACACCATCGGCAAACACCACAGATGGATCGACACCTTCCGCTGCGGTCAGTACACCACTGCACACCCCTGCCAGCTGCCAGTGTCTCTCTTCCTCTCTCTCTCTTCTGTCTCCTCTCTCTTCCTCCTGTCTCTCCCACCTGTCTGTCTTCCTTCTCTCTCTCTCCTGTCCCTCCCTCCTGTCTCTCTCTCTCTGCTCTGTCTCTCTCACCTCTGTCTCTCCCACCTGTCTCTCTTCCTTCTCTCTCTCTCTCCTGTCCCTCCCTCCTGTCTCTCTCTCTCTCTCCCTGCTCTGTCTCTCCCACCTGTCTCTCTCTCCTCTGTCTCTCCCACCTGTCTCTCTTCCTTCTCTCTCTCATGTCCCTCCCTCCTGTCTCTCTCTCTCTCTCTCTCTCTCTCTGCTCTGTTTCTCCCTCTGCTCTCTCTCCCACCTGTCTCTCTCTCTGCTCTCTCTCCCACCTGTCTCTCTCTCTACTCTCTCTCCCACCTGTCTCTCTCTCTGCTCTGTCTCTCCCTCTGCTCTCTCTCCCACCTGTCTCTCTCTCTGCTCTGTCTCTCTCTCCCACCTGTCTCTCTCTCTCTCTCTGCTCTGTCTCTCCCACCTGTCTCTCTATCTCTCTCTTTGCTCTGTCTCTCCCACCTGTCTCTCTCTCTCTCTGCTCTGTCTCTCCCACCTGTCTCTCTCTCTGTCTCTCTCTCTCTCTCTCTCTCTGCTCTGCCTCTCCCACCTGTCTCTCTCTCTGCCTCTCCCACCTGTCTCTCTCTCTGCTCTCTCTCTCTGTGTTCTCTCTCTCTCTCTCTCTGCTCTCTCTCTCTGTGTTCTCTCTCTCTCTCTGCTCTGTCTCTCTCTCTCGCTGCTCTGTCTCTCTCTCTCTGCCTCTCCCACCTGTCTCTCTCTTTGTTCTCTCTCTCTCTCTGCCTCTCCCACCTGTCTCTCTCTCTCTGCCTCTCCCACCTGTCTCTCTCTCTCTGCCTCTCCCACCTGTCTCTCTCTCTGCTCTCTCTCTCTCTCTGTTCTCTCTCTCTCTCTCTCTCTGCTCTGTCTGTCCCACCTGTCTCTCTTTCTGCTCTGTCTGTCCCACCTGTCTCTCTTTCTGCTCTGTCTCACCCACCTGTCTCTTTCTCTTTCTGCTCTGTCTCTCTCTGCTCCGTTTCTCTCTCTGCTCTCTCTCCTTCCTGTCTCTCTCTCTCTCTGCTCTGTCTCTCCCTCCTCTCTTTCTCTCTCTCTCTCTCTCTGCTCCGTCTCTCCCTCCGGTCTCTCTATCTCTGCTCCGTCTCTCCCTCCGGTCTCTCTCTCTTTCTCTCTGCTCCGTCTCTCTCTCTCTCTCTCTCTCTCTCTCTCTCTCTGCTCCGTCTTTCCCTCCGGTCTCTCTCTCTCTCTGCTCAGTCTCCCTCCTGTCACTGCCTCCTGTCTCTCTCTGCTCTGTCTCTCTCTGCTCTGTCTCTCTCTGCTCTGTCTCTCTCTGCTCTGTCTCTCTCTGCTCTGTCTCTGTTTCTCTCTCTCTCTCTCTCTCTCTCTCTGCTCTCTCTCTCCCACCTGCCTCTCTCTCTCTCCCTCCTGTCTCTCTCTCCTCTGTCTCTCCCACCTGTCTCTCTTCTCTGTCTCTCCCACCTGTCTCTCTCTCTCTCTGCTCTGTTTCTCCCACCTGTCTCTCTCTCTGCTCTGTCTCTCTCTCTCTGCTCTGTCTCTCTCTCTCTGTGCTCTGTCTCTCTCTGCTCTGTCTCTCTCTCTCACCTGTCTCTCCCTCCCTCCTGTCTCTCTCTCCTCTGTCTCTCCCTTCTGTCTCTCTCCTCTGTCTCGTCCACCTGTCTCTCTCCACTCTCTCTTCCTTCTCTTTCTCTCCCGTCCCTCCCTCCTGTCTCTCTCTGCTCTCTCTCTCTCTCTCTCTGCTCTCTCTCTTTCTCTCTCTCTCTCTCCTTCTCTCTCTCCTCTCTCTCTCCTCTCTCTCTCTCTCTCCTCTCTCTCTCTCTCTCTCTCTCTCCTCTCTCTCTCTCTCTCTCTCTCTCTCTCTCTCTCTCTCTCTCTGCTCTGTCTCTCTCCCTGCTCTGTCTCTCTCTCTCTCCCTCCTGTCTCTCTCTCCTCTGTCTCTCCCACCTGTCTCTCTCCACTCTCTCTTCCTTCTCTTTCTCTCCCGTCCCTCTCCTCTCTCTCTCTCTCTCTGCTCTCTCTCTCTCTCTGCTCTCTCTCTCTCTCTCTGCTCTGTCTCTCTGTCTCTCTCTGCTCTCTCTCTCTCTCGCTCTGTCTCTCTCTCTCTCTGCTCTGTCTCTCTCTCTCTGTCTCTCTCTCTCTCTCTCTCTCTCTGCTCTGTCTCTCTCTCTCTCTCTGCTCTGTCTCTCTCTCTCTCTCTGCTCTGTCTCTCTCTCTCTGCTCTGTCTCTCTCTCCTGCTCTGTCTCTCACCTGTCTCTGCTCTGTCTCTCACACATGTCTCTCTCTCTCACTGCTCTGTCTCTCCCTTCTGTCTCTCTCTGCTCTCTCTTCCTTCTCTCTCTCTCCTGTCTCTCCCTCCGGTGTCTCTCTCGCTCTGCTCTCCCACCTGTCTCTCTCTCTGCTCTGTCTGTCCCACCTGTCTCTCTCTCTGCTCTGTCTGTCCCACCTGTCTCTCTTTCTGTTCTGTCTGTCCCACCTGTCTCTCTTTCTGCTCTGTCTCTCCCACCTGTCTTTCTCTTTCTGCTCTGTCTCTCTCTGCTCCGTTTCTCTCTCTGCTCTCTGTCCTTCATGTCTCTCTCTCTGCTCTGTCTCTCTCTCTCTCTCTCTCTCTCTCTCTCTGCTCTCTGCATACTATGCTCTACATACAGCCATACATATTACAGTGACTAAAAAACACAAATTTTAGCCATAGTGCCCCTTTAAGAAGCAGAGATGACCCCTCCGGCACGCGCCGTCATCAACCAATGAGGAGTGGCGAGTGTCTCCTCTGACGTCAGCCGAACGGCCGGTCAGCTGACGCGCCTCCTCCCCGCATAAAGGTCTTGTCTCGCGACATTGCAACCCTATGTGCTGCTGACAAACCTGTCCTCGCCGTGCTAGACGCCCGAGGAGCGGATAGCTCATTAGGCAGAGAAATGGAGATGGCTGCGGTGGTATCGCTGTTCACAGCAGCCGTCTCTTTCTTGTTTGTTACACCCAGACAAGGTAATTTGTCACCCTCCTCATCACACACAAACATACGGTACACATGCACTATGCTAATATAGTTCAATCAATTATTTAAAAATTAATTTGTATAGGATAGATTGATAATACTAAGACAGAACAACAAAAGTTATTTAGGTGATACCTTTAAAGACTAATTACAGGATTTCTTTTCAAGCTTTCAAAACTTTAAAGTTTCTTCTTCAAGCATGTTACAGAACTGGATCAGATCTGATCCAGTTCTGTAACCTGTCTGAAGAAGAAACTTTAAGGCTTTTACACACGCCGTACCAGAAGCAACGACGGGTCTGCCGGACCCTCCCACTGGGCGGTGTTTAGCCGACAGTATGTGCGTGTATACACGCTGTCGGCGGACAGATAAGGCTGTTTCTGAACGATCCGCTCAGCGGAGATTATAGTACAGTATAATCTCATTATAGTAAACTCTGATAAAGTAAACCATTAGATATAGTAAACGCAGTCCTCTTTTCCCTGATGTTAATGGGAAGCTCAGCTGGAGTCCCTGGTGGTAAGTGGACTGGCTGCCTAGAGTTATATTGTGCAGTATCCCTTTCTGCCTCCCACTTCTCTCTTCCTGTGTTTCCTCATCCTTTAGCTGGGCCAGCCTGACACATCCTCTCCTCCACCACATTGCTGTGTGTCATCTAATCATGCAGCAGGGGGGCGAGTGAGATGGTTGACAGAAGACCTGGCACAGGAGCATAAAAAGTACTGAGATTTTGCCCTTTGTACTGGAATTGTTGCCCTAATAAATTAAAATGGTGTAACATTAGCCCCCGCAAACCCCGACACCTAAAGGCCCAGTGGCACCTACATTCCATGACCACATACATGCCAGGCCTCTATTGTTCAGCCTCTAGTATTTGTCATGGGACAAAGATGATTCAGAGAAGAGACAGGGAGGAGCGGCATAGGCGGGCGATGGAGAGAAGAGGCAGTGAGGAGCGGCCAGGGTGGGTGATGGAGAGAAGAGACAGGGAGGAGCGGCCTGGGCGGGCGAGGGAGGGAAGAGACATAGAGAAGCGGACTTGGCGGGCGATGGAGGGAAGAGGCAGGGAGAAGCCACCTGGGTGGTGATGGAGAGAAGAGACAGGGAGAAGCGGCCTGGGCGGGCGATGGAGGGAAGAGACAAGGAAGAGCAGCCTGGGCGGGCGATGGAGAGAAAAAACAGGGAGGAGTGGCCTGGGCGGCGATGGAGAAAAGACATGCTCAGGCTGGTGAAAGTAAAATCTGCTGCCAATGCTTTTCAAGTCAGTCACCCCAAAACTGAACGTCACTACCAAGGCACTCCTGACCTGCCACTGATCCAGCAATATCTTCCGTCCAGTACGATAAACTGGTTCAATCAATTTTGGCCAAAATCAAGTGGGCGTCATTTGCAGTGTCGATTTCTAGCAGATCTGATCACAGTGCTTAAATCTGCCAGATATTGATGGTGCAGCAGTTATAAGCTAGTGCGGGGGACCCAGCCAACATTTTTAGACTGATGCGTGGGTGCTGAGTTGTGCAAGGGGCCTGGCCAGCTCAGATTTTCTGGGTGGCCCTCTGGGTTATAGGTATACCCCTGAGCCCTTCTAATGCTGGGAATACACGTTAAGTTTTTACTTTAGATAGATGGGTTCGATAGATAAATTCCAACCTGTCGGATCTGGTCGATTCTACTTTCGTTTCGATTCTCCTCATTCAAGTGAATGTAATTGATAAGAAAAGATAAGGAATCGAGAGGGGAATCGAGCAGTGAATCGAGAGTAGAATCTATCGAAAGCGAAAACGACGGCAAAAACGAACGCAAAAACGCATCGTGTATTCCCGGCATAAGACTCATTGCATACTGAAGTCAGATCTTTTTTTTTAACTCTTTAGAAGAAAGTCTTTTTAAGCTGTCTTGTGGTGAAAAAACAAGATTTGCAAGCATAAGCTCATCAGTGCAGAGGCGTTTTTAGCCTTTTTGTCACTCCAAGCAAGCAGTCCTGAGTAACCCCCCCCCCCCCCAAGAAAACAAATAACACACACCCACACACTAGAGACTATATGCCATGTGCCATATAGGGTGGATGCATAATGCAGGGAGTCCCTGAGATACAAACCACCTGCCAATTCTAACACTTTTTGTTGCACACCCCCTTCCTGCACTACCCCGGCTTAGTCTGTAAATGCAGAATATGGTGCAGCAGAAGCTGTGTTCTCACCTCTCTGCTGGAGTCCAGTGCCGTGCTACCACCTGTCTGCTCACCACTCACCCTAGTGCCCAGCATCTCCTACCGCGTGTAGCAAGAGCCAGCACTAGAGGAAGCAGAAAACAGACAGGATGGTCACACAGGCACTGTACTGGAGGATAGAGCACAGCTTCTGCTGCACTATATTCTGCCTTTAAACACTGGACTGGGGGAATGCAGGAGAGGGACGGGAACGGATAATGAGACAAGGGGACAGAAGGACGCACAAAGGGACCCGGATCGTCCACAAGGCAACTTAGGCAGGTGTCTAGGGCCTGGAGAGAATCTAGGAGCACAGTTTATGCTAGCCCCCAACAAATCTTGCCAAAAAAGCTAGGTGGCCATCAAGGGTGGGCCTAAAGGTGTTGCTTGCCCAGGGCACAATTTCACGTTAAAGAGACCCTGTACTGAAAAAAAAAAACGTCCCCTGGGGGGTACTTACCTCGGGAGGGGGAAGTCTCAGGGTCCCAATGAGGCTTCCCCTGTAGCTGCAGGCAATCCAGCGCTGGTTCCTCCGAAGTCTCCCGCAATCCTGGCTCGACGGGTGGCGCTGTTGCGGCTCTTAGCGCGGAAATAGCCGATCTCTGTCGGGTCTGGTCTACCACCTCTGGAAGCACAGGGGGGCAGAGGTGGCACAGGGGGAACTGAAGGTGGCACAAGGGGATAGAAGAAGGTGCAAACATCTGTGGAGGCATGGCTTCATTTGGGAGGCATGGCTTAGTTTGGGGCAGGGCTTAATCGGGGGCATGGGGCCCCCCAGGACCAATGGCACTCCAGGCAATGGCCTGGAATGCCTATGCCTAAAAACACCCCTGTATCAGTGTTTTTAGTAAAAATAACAGATGAATATCCACTATTGAGTGCTGCTGAAGACATGTGAATCTTAATTCCATTGCAACATTATACTTTACTGAAACATTTGCTGTTTAAAAAGCACCTTTAAAAGATCAATGTGGACTAGTAAATGAATGTGATAGTGTACATTTTGATTCAAAGGTTAAATGATCAGTTTTATTAACTTATACTAGGTTTTAGAAATCGAGAGGGCATGAAAGAAAATACAGCTGTCAGGCAGTCGGTAATCCATAATAAGAGGGAAATAATGTCTGAGCATACAATTGTGTGTCATCAGCATATAAGTGAAAACCAAATACATCTATTAAGTTGCCAAGACCATGCACATAAATTGAATAAAACATAGGGGACCAAGAACTGAGCCCTGAGGTACCCCTACGGAAATCAGATGTGGAGAGGAGATGTAATCTGAATAAGAGACAGTGAAAAACATAACACTTTATCCTCACTAATGTAGCATAAGACTTGGTAAGTATGACACTGCTGATCTTCTTTTTAATAATGTGTGGTATCCTACTGCACAGCTTGTCATTAGCACAGCCAGATATAATGGACTGTAATTGTTACATAAGTTACATTGTTACACACACCTCAACAGATCTCATAGGCAGGCTCTAGAATGTGGGATTAATAATCAGCGGATGTAAACCCTAAACATTCCCCATGTGTGTACTAAACTCATTCCAGTTCCTAATTGCTCACATACTGAATGTAGGTAAATCATAAATACCAGACACAGCCTTGCTGCACTGACAGACAGTAAGGTGTAACGCTAGCCCCAGAAATGGGACATTAAAGCTTTCAGTGTGCCCAGCCTGAACTCCAATAGCTCATTATTATATGAAATAGTTTTTAGTAAATGCTGCAATTTATTGGCTAAAAATTACTGTATACTATATTATGTTACACTGTCTGTTCTTCACTATTCCTGCCAAACCAATGTAGTACAATGTGTACAAACTCTGGGATAGTCTGCTGCCGCTCCACTGGTACGGTAAAAACTCAATCTTTCTTCAAAAATTCCAACTCCAGGCAGAAATTAGCTGACAAGCATTGGAGCTTACATCACTCCTTAGTCATAGCAAGTTACAATATGACAAGTGCAGACATTTAAAAGTATTACGAAACACCCCTAAAGGCGTGTCCTAGTGCATTAAAAAAGACATGCTCAAATGGGTAAAAACTTAATACAACGTGAAACGCTACCTATACCAGCTAACTAGCACATCATAAAAGAAGAGAAAAAGTATAATATATACTACATATAATAGTCTATACAATGACAATAATAAGGCTAAATAAAAAGATAAACATCCCATTTGGCATTAAATCCCTTTGGGGTACGTGTTTCCAGCTGCCAAATCCACAATACCTTCTGCTTGAGTGTTGATCTCTGTAATTGAAAATATATAAAATTAACCTGCTCATAAGAAAGGTTCATCGTAGAGTTGTCTGTAGGTGGGGGTGATCATTATTACTTAACTATAGGGGGCTGCTCCTCTGGCCCCCGGTCCATATGGGATCAACCATCTTCCCCAGGAGACTGCAGCTGCCACATTTTGAAGCTCTCTGCAAAGCTGTGAGCCCACCGCAATGCATACTGGGAAATGTAGTCAGCATTGTGGCAGCGACAATCATGTGACTTTGCTGGGAGCTTTAAAATGCATCAGCTGTGGTCTCTCCTATTGGAAAATGGCAGTATTCCATATGGACAGGGGGAGGAGTGGAGCAGCTATCATCCCCCCCCCCCCCACACACACACACACAGGTAAGTAATGATGATCTCCACCAACAACGTCCCACTTTGGAGACATTCAGAGTTTAAAGGATACCAGAGGTGAACTCCTTCATTCGAATGGAGGCTCCAGGTATGTACGGGCAGGAGTCCTCTGCCCACCGCTTCCCCGTTCACCTCCATTCCCATCTGTTCTGCTGTAAAAGCCCCCATAAGTGAGCCAAATTGCGCACTACTGCAGTGCTGGACTGGCAACGAGCGTCCTTGACTGGGAGTGCTTTGCGCATGCGCACAATATGTAGTTATGTAGTGCACATGCACAGAGCACTCCCGGCCAGGGGAGTGCAATCAAGGAGGTAAACCGCCAGGCCAGCACTTATGCAGCAGTGCGTGACCTGGGGGCTTTTACACTGGAACAGAGGGGGATGGAGCTGAACTGGGTGAGCGGTGGCCATGAGGACTCCTGCCCATACATGCCTGGAGCCTCCATTTGAAAAAGGAGTTCACCTCAGGTATCATTTTATTATAGAATGGCATCTTTAAGTGAAACCCGACCTTTGGTTTTCAAAATGCTATGACATGTATCAGTGGTACACAAGTCATTTTGTTATTAAAAAGTATATT